>NW_028277097.1:606060-909090 GCF_059951505.1 Python bivittatus
TAATCATGTTAACAGAAACCATAAAATAATCAAATGTGTCTTTGATTCCTTTTTTTAAGTTGATTTCTGGTTCTCCATAGCTATTTGTACTGACATAAAGTTCAGCATCCTGGAAGTCTCTCCTGATAACTTTGTACCTGAGATTCAGAAGATTGTAAATAGAATATAAATATGTATCCAGATTTATACTCATATAACACAATTTTACTTCAGCATTTTCTGTTTTAAAATTCTGTGAGATTGTAACTGAATATGAGAAGTGATAGGCCTCCATTCTAACTGTATATTCTATTCATAAAGGTATACCTTGAAACTGGTTTAGAAACTTGAGTTTCTGCAAATTGCTGTCATTGTTATCATGTGTATTACTCTTATGGTACAAGATCAAAACTTGGCGACAATAGCTTTACTCCTCATTCTTTTACTTGACGATTGACAAATAGAAACTGGAAGTTCTACCATACTTGGTAGGACCAGTTAGCCTTTATCAGAAACTGTGAATGTTTCAGCAAGTAGAAAAACAGATAAGATGTTGCACAACCACTCAGTAATAGAAGAAAACCATTTCTGTTTAAATAGTCTTACAGAGCTTTTCTGCATATGCTCTCATGCTGATTTGAGCACCTACAGTCAGGTCCAGAAATATTGGGACATCGACACAATTCTAACATCTTTGGCTCTATACACCACCACAATGGATTTGGAATGAAACAAACACAATGTGCGTTAACTGCAGACTGTCAGCTTTAATTTGAGGGTATGTACATCCAACTCAGGTGAACGGTGTAGGAATTACAACAGTTTGCATATGTGCCTCCCACTTGGTAAGGGACCAAAAGTAATGGGACAATTGGCTTCTCAGCTGTTCCATGGCCAGGTGTGTGATATCCCCTCAGTACCCCAATTACAATGTGCAGATAAAAGGCCCAGAGTTCATTTCAAGTGTGCTATTTGCATTTGGAATCTGTTGCTGTCAGTTCTCAAGATGAGATCCAAAGAGCTGTCACTATCAGTGAAGCAAGCCATCATTAGGCTGAAGAAACAAAACAAACCCATCAGAGAGATAGCAAGAACATTAGGTGTGGCCAAAACAACTGTTTGGAACATTCTCAAAAAGAAGGAATGCACTGGTGAGCTCAGCAACACCAAAAGACCCGGGAGACAACGGAAAACAACTGTGGTGGATGACCGAAGAATTCGTTCCCTGGTGAAGAAAACACCCTTCACAACAGTTGGCCAGATCAAGAACACTCTCCAGGAGGTAGGAGTATGTGTGTCAAAGTCAACAATCAAAAGAAGACTTCACCAGAGTGAATACAGAGGGTTAACCACAAGATGTAAACCATTGGTGAGCCTCAAAAACAGGAAGGCCAGATTAGAGTTTGCCAAACGACATCTAAAAACGCCTTCACAGTTCTGGAACAACATCCTATGGACAGATGAGACCAAGATCAACTTGTACCAGAGTGATGGGAAGAGAAGAGTATGGAGAAGGAAAGGAACTGCTCGTGATCCTAAGCATACCACCTCATCAGTGAAGCATGGTGGTGGTAGTGTCATGGCGTGGGCATGTATGGCTGCCAATGGAACTGGTTCTCTTGTATTTATTGATGATGTGACTGCTGACAAAAGCAGCAGGATGAATTCTGCAGTGTTTCGGGCAATATTATCTGCTCACATTCAGCCAAATGCTGCAGAACTTCACAGTACAGATGGACAATGACCCAAAGCATACTGCAAAAGCAACCAAAGAGTTTTTGAAGGGACAGAAGTGGAATGTTATGCAATGGCCAAGTCAGTCACCTGACCTGAATCCCATTGAGCATGCATTTCACTTGCTGAAGACAAAACTGAAGGGAAAATGCCCCAAGAACAAGCAGGAACTGAAGACAGTTGCAGTAGAGGCCTGGCAGAGCATCACCAGGGATGAAACCCAGCGTCTGGTGATGTCTATGCGTTCCAGACTTCAGGCTGTGATTGACTGCAATGGATTTGCAACCAAGTATTAAAAAGGGAAAGTTTGATGTATGATGATTATTCTGTCCCATTACTTTTGGTCCCTTAACAAGTGGGAGGCACATATGCAAACTGTTGTAATTCCTACACCGTTCACCTGAGTTGGATGTACATACCCTCAAATTAAAGCTGACAGTCTGCAGTTAACGCACATTGTGTTTGTTTCATTCCAAATCCATTGTGGTGGTGTATAGAGCCAAAGATGTTAGAATTGTGTCGATGTCCCAATATTTCTGGACCTGACTGTAAATGGTTTCCTTTATTTTGAGTGCCCGAAGAAAGAACAAACTAGTTCCAAGGTTTGTATTCTGGACAGACTATTCTTAAAAAATATGAAGATTTTTCAGGATATATATTTTGCAACAAAGCTGTTTTGATAGTTTAACCTTGATAAATCTTGCTAGTTTATGAATTATTTATGGTTTGCATTTGGTACTGCTGTCCCTAGATGGACGGGCATACAGGTGTTTGGAAGCTGTTTCGTTTGGATGCAGTAGTCTAGCCCCAACCATGTAACCTGTGCTATGAACGTCATACTTGAACTCATGGATACTTGAATTTGCACTGAACAGTAAACTAAAAATCCAGGGTTATTACAAACTGGCTTAATGTAGTTGAACTTCCATTTGATGTATACAACCTGTACATACTTGCTTTAGTTCTCCCTTTTAATATGAAAACTGAATAGTTTGTTAAGCATGGTACCCTGGCTGACTACTTCCTTTACAAACCGGAATATCAGTCCACAGCTCATAATTTGTTTAGCTCTTGTTTTGAAGCAGTATGCAAGAAGGCTTTGCTTAGTAATGAAGTTGGGTGTTTAGTGATGGGTCCTCCTTCTTGGCATAAAGTGTATCTTAATTAAGACAGTTTATTATGTTGCTTGGTTAAATGCCTTTTGTTACATTTTGTTTCTTAAACTGGGCATTCAGAAGGAAGCAGTATCTGCAAGAATAGGATCTAGATGTAATTGCAATCATGAGCGAAATAGCAAACGCTACCTGCTGTACCGCTTGAATGCCAAGCCATCTCTCTGAGTCAAAAACCATTTTATGCCTAAGACTCACATTATTTGGGGGATGGTATTGTCTTTTTCCCAAGGGTCACAGTTGGGTCGCTTACAATTTCCTTTTTTTCAGTATAGAAGGGGTTAAGATTTATTTTAATGTATTAAGGTTTTAAATCTTAGGATAGACTTAACATAACCCTTGAAATTGTGGGAAACAGAACTACTGATACTTATTTTTTGCTGGTAGATTCCAGTGGCACAGAGGGGGTTCTGGTGGTCTTAAACAGTACAGGGTGCTGGAGGATTTCCTGGTCTTGTTTTTGGTTTACTCTGAACTTGTAGAAAATATTTTCAAGCATTATTTTGCATATAGCCACATTTTGGCCTCTGGCATCATTTGATTCATTCTGTGTGATATACCAACCATTATTCTAAGTACAAATATATATGTTAAAGTTTAGAAATCTGTAAGGCTTTTTGCTGTTTAGATAGTAATTTATAACTTGTTGTACAGGTGTGGCACAGGAGTTTACAACATTGGTCAGTTACCCAAACCCATAAATCAACCTTTCGCAGCCTGCTACTCCCAGATGTGTTGGGATTGCAACTCCCAGAATTCCTGCCTAAAGTCAGGCTAGGTGAAGTTTTGGGAGTTCCAGCCACAAAGAGGAGATCATTTGGGGAATGATACAGAAATTACAAGTGTGTGTGCTGCTTTTTGTGAAAAGGAATGATAAAGATAGAGGCTGGCTTTTCCACTTAATTGAGTGCATCTGCCATTAGATTGTTTCAAAATTGGATACCTAACTTTGTCAGAATTTAATATCTTTGATAAGGTAGTTGAGCTTGGTGATAAATAAATAAAAAAGGAATGTACATGTACTAGACATAAGGTCTGGTCTCACTAGGAGTACACATTCTTCTTCTCTCTGTTTAGTATTATGATCAAGATGAAAGGAAGGGAAGAACTTGTTGGGAATGAAAATGAAAGTTATTGAATGAGAATTTGATGGCAAAAAAGAGTTTGAAGGAGACCAGGCAATTCACTTTTTAAAATCCTTCTAAGTTCTGGTTTAGGGGAGGCTGATCTAACCTATTCTGCTCCTATTGCTTCCCAGCCAAGGATCTCCAAAAGGATTAATGCAAGAGGAATAGGAAAGCAATTGATCATTCTTGCTTGGTATTCCCAGCATCAGTGTTAAAAAGATTCAAACTGTGATGATTTGGGGTACCATATCTATACTGTACAGACAAGAATTAAGAGGAGTCAATTGATTCAACGAACTGAAGCCAAATCTAGGTAAGATTTGATAAGTGTTGTATGAATTAGTCTCAGATACCACAGTTAGGAAGCTTGCTTACCCTGAATAAGGTAGCACTCTCTCCAAAGGAACAAATGAATAGTTTGGGAATTTCCTATCCTGAAGTACAATTAGCTTTATCGATACGATGGGAATATATTCTGGTTTGGTGCCAATTGTGACTGACCAAGGCCAGAATAGCTTTTATTCAGTGATTCATGCCCTAACAACTTCAACACTGGATCAGTGTTAGCTGTACATGGACTTACCCTTGCGTAGAGCCTAGAAGCTGCAACTGGTCTAGAATGTACTTGCCCAGCTGTTAAGAGGGACAGCTGTAAAGGCCCACAAAACACTCACCCTTAAAATGCTGAACTTGCTTACTATGAGCTATTGGGCCCATTTCAATGTGTTGATTTTACAGAAGTCTAAATAGTTGACTGAAGTACATAAAACATGCTTCCTCCACTACCACCAGCCCATGCATAAAGTCCAGCTAGAGAGATCCTGCTTGTTGGTCCACCTATAGCAGCAGTGGTCTGTGGGGATACCATCCACGGGCTGCAAAAATCCAGATAACCATTATTAGACGTTAGCAAAGAGATAGAGAAAGCTCTTGTTCCTGGTATCATAACTCAGATACAAATTATAGAATAGTTTGGCTAGCCATACCTCATTCCATGGGGGGGGGGGGGGTCCTTCTTTTTTTTTTTTTTTTTACAGAATTCCCAGTCATTCCACATCTAACTGCCCTTTTTACCTAGAGTCTGCAGGCCCACCTGTACAATACTTCCTTGATGCTTTTTCAGTCTGAGCAATTCAAATGTTTTCAACCTTTTCTTGAGAACATTTTAGCGCTCCAGAATTTTTATTTAGGATGTACTTAGGCAAGAGCAGTAGAGGTAGAAAAAGAGAACTACAAAAGTGGCAACCAACTTAAATTAATTGTGGCATACTTGGATGTTTGCTCACTGATAATGACATTTTAGTTGGTCCAAACAGTGGTATTAACCTGCTATGACTTTTCTTCCCCAATGGACCATCATGGCTACCTATGGTTTTTATAAGGCTCTGTATAGCATCTTCTAATCAGAGTATGGCTCGATAATGCCCTGCAAAAGATTATGGCTCTAAGTTTTTAAAAGCCTTTCTGGAACTTGTTGCATTTCACCAATATTGTGTTTACACGTTTCTTCTTGCTCTCCCTTGGCCAGACACTTGCTTTTGGAGATAGATAACTGAGATAGAATTGATTTTCACAGTTCTGTAGCCTGTGTCATTTTGCTATCTAAGCATGGGATGATGATGGATTCATTCTGTAATGTAAGGAATAGTATGCATTGTATAGTAACAAAAAAGGGAGGTAATATAGGCAAATTCTTTGGCATTTAAGCACACATCAACCTATCCATAGGCTAAGTTCATACATGGCACTAAGACTTTGCATAATTTGTGTAGCTTAGCATTTGGTGAACCCAGCCAATTGTAGTTTATTGATTCAGCCATAGTTAGTAACATTATGGTTTAAAGCCATATACATGGATATTAGGCTGTATATATGAGATGCTAGGGCAGTTCTGAATGTTTTTCCAAGACATATGATAGTAATTAATGTTTACTGACCTTTTTGGGTTCCGCCTTTTAAAAAAGAATATTAGAGAAAAAAACCTAAATATTTGTTATATACAACTGAGAGATATGTTGACATTTTAAAAGGGACAGCAAGATTATGAGTTACAAGCAATCTTTAAAGGAACTGTTTAAAAACAGTAGCTGGCCGACTTTGTTTCTTTTGCTGACACAATTTCAGTATTTGCTTGCTCTTTCCCCTTGGAAACTTGTCTATTCCTTTCATGTTTGAATGTTGCTAGGCTATTGCCTCTTTTATTTGGGTTACCATTGTTTTTTAAAAATTGGCATTACTTATTTTTGCCATTAACTGTGTGAATAAAACCAAGCAGTGAGACAGATATTGAATACCACTGAAGAAGCTCTCTGGGAGGTAGGGATGGGGGGTGGGGCCTTTAATAGAAAACTAGGTAAGTAGAATATATTTTTCAGAGCTGACTGTAGAACATCTCCTCTGTGCTATCAACTGGTAAGTGCAAGATTTGTGATCCATTAAAGCAAGATTTATTTGTGTGATTCGTGTTCTTCCTTCTGGGAGCAAGAGAGAGCTGGTCTCCTGTCCTGCATGTCCCAGGGCCAGTTACATGGAAACTTGATGGCTGTGATTAACACTTGTTCTTGAATGGATCAGAAATCTTGCACAGATCAGTTGACTGTCAAAATTTATGAAAACATATATCTTAAATCCTAATAATTCAGGTAAGAATTACTCATGCCTGGTAAGATATTCCTATTTTATTTGTCAACCCAGTATTTTTATTCTCTTATCTTAATTATGCTTTTTCCCAGCCAGGAAAAGATAGCTTCCTTAAAAGATAGTTGGAGGCTGAATTCTCAGCACATTACTGCCAAATTTAATCAACTGTAAAATAAGGATGAAATATTTAGGTTTCATGTATTTTACCCAGGATTTTTTTTTTCCGGATGGAATTTTTTTTTCTGGATGTCCCTAAAATTATCAGTGTGGGCGTCCACACTGCAGAGAGGGGATGAAACGTGTATTATGACATTATGACTCTTGTACTTGTGTCAGTCGTTGGGACCCAAGTACATAAGGAGTTGCGTAATAACATGTGTGGGGTCATTCTTGCCAAAGATGTTGTTCTTTGTAGAAAGCAAATATAATTCTATACAAAACATCCATTCTTGTGAGTCGGTGCTCTTAAGTAAGGGTGTGTACGTATGTACATAACAGGGCATCTTACAAAATTAAGGTGAAAGGATGAAACCTTTTGAGCTTAAACAGTTGTTTCAACTTCATAATGAGTTGTTCCAGCTCTGCTGAATGTGGATCAATGCTGTTCCAACCATTCCACATATTTTCAAGCTGAGGATGTTTCAAGCTGAGGATCCTTCTAGAATAATTAGAACACTTCCAGTAACATTGAAATGGCTGTTTTGAATTCAGAACAGAATATTTCAAACTTGAACTGTTTCAAATTCAAAACATTCTATACACCTCAACATGTAAATACAGTGCAAGATGAAAGCAATAAAATAAAATCATCAGTAAATCGGTAGCAAAACATCACACAAAAGAATCAAATGTTTGGGTAAGAATGTGAAACCTGGGTATTATTCCTAGTCCCTTCCTAGTCAGCCATATAAAGTAAGTTTAGGTTTTTAACTCCAGAATGTAATTGGTCAATAAATTTCCTACATTTGCTTACACAACGTTCAAGGATAAAGAGAAACATCAGTTCTTGGAGTCTTATTCTCCTGAGCTTTGGGTTAAACATCTGAAGTATTTTTTAAAGGAATGTTCCATTCTGGAACTTGCTAGTGGGGTTTTTGTTAGATAAGAATAAGCATAGGAAACAATTTAAGAGGTGAACTTTTCCATAACAGTGTTAGATGTTATCTATCTTGTGGGATATTTTATCTTTTCCACAGAAGGAGCATGAGAATATGTGAACATCTTGCATTTCTTTGTCTCTCTAGTTATTATATGAAGGTATAATATTTTTTCTGCAAAGAAATTCATTGTCTCCGTCCTTTAAGAAAAAGGACATTTCTATTGGAATATATACTTCCTGTTATTTAGGAAAAGGATCAGGAGGGGAAGCTCCATTGCTTCCAGCAGAGGTATCTCAGCATTTCTATAGAATTCTTGAAGTAATCCTATGATTTGGTGATAAGACAGAATTTGTATTAATACTTGGATTAGTTTCTTGTAAAGAATAGTTTTAAACAGATACTTGTTGGGCTTCGTTATTTCTACCTAATGAACAGTTTCATAGCACTTGTCGAAATCCACTTTCGTTACTTGTTCAACTAAATTATCTCAAATTGTTGAAAGAATGAAATTGGGGAGGTGAAGGTAAGAAGAAGGAAAAACCAACTGTAACACTATAACTTCCTTGAAAATTCTTTTCTTACAAAGGGGGAAAAAAAGCAGTTTCTGAACATTGCATGATTTTTTTAGTTATTCCAGATTTCCCCTATGCGTTTGTATGGGTGCCATAACATTGAATTATTGCAGTCTTGCAGCTATGAATAAGGTGTTATGTTTTGGATGTGGTGGCAAAGACATCCTCATAACTGGGTGTAGAACTGAAGCAGGGTATTGCAGCTTAGGAAATGATGTCTCTAATAAGAATCCCACAGAAGATTAATTCAACTGATGAACACATCTCTGTGCATCTTGTTTATAATCAGTTTGCCTGCATAAATGGTTGCTCCCTGAAAGATCACAATGCTTGTTTTGAGGATCACGGTCCTGTTCTCTTTCTGCACACCTCCTCGCTGCCCGAGGGTATGGTGCAACCTAAGCAAGGAGAACTGCTTATTTAATTCCTCTTGACCAAATGATTCTTAAGAAAAGCAAAGCTTGCTGACTTGAACAACAAGTTTGGGTGTTCCCAAGATACCAAATACTTTACCCATTCTGAAGTGTTGTAGAAATGCTATTAATAATAACACTTTGCTTGCAGAAAAAGATGCTGTTCTGTGAAAGAGTATCATTTGCTCCCCATTTTTTGGATTTTGTTAAAATATGGATTTCTTTATGTGATCTCATTAAGATTCTAATATACTTGCTAACATATATTCTGAAAGTAAGGTAGATAAATATCAAGATACTGACTAGGCAGTGTGAAGATTTTGTCATGAATTTATGTTTGAAACCTGGCTTAATCTTGATAAGGATGCTCCTGATATAAACTGATAAGATTAATTTCCAAGAAAATGCAGTGTGCTCCGATGTAGTCAGCACACAGTAATCTGTACATAGAGTACTACTATACACCATTAGTACTCTACTGTGATAGTAATCTGTATAGAGTATTTGTGTGTGTGTGTGTGTACTTTTGAATCAGTGTTGACTCTTGGTGACTGCCTGGACAAAGTCTCTGCAGTTTCCTTGGCAAGGTTTTTCAGAAGTGGTTTGCCATTGCCTCCTTCCTAGGGCAGAGACGGAGACTGGCCCAAGATCAGCCAGCTGTCTTCGTGCCTAAGGTGTGACTAGAACTTAAAGTCCCCAGGTTTCTAGCCTGGTGCCTTAACCACAAGATCAAACTGGCTCACAGAGAGTACTACTAGATTTAAATTCTTACTTACCAATGAGTAATAGACAAATCTTCTAGAAGAAGCTAGGATTGGTCACAGTTCACGGAAATAAAGATTTCAATTTTGTTTACATTAATTGCATATCTGCCTGACAAGTATACACATAAGTGAGTAGCCTTGTTTTATATGCTAAATGTAAGACATTACTTTTAACACAAAGATGGGAAATATCTGGCCATGGAGGATCTCCATTTACGCCAATAGCTCCTTATTTTATTTTATTTTATTTTATTTTATTTTAATTAAAGGTTTTTTTTTAAAGGAAGATAAAACTAATACAAACTAATATAAAGTAAGAAAAAGAAAAGAAAAAGAAAAAAAATCAAAGAGAAAGCTTTCCTACAAGAAAGGGAAAAAAAGTAAAAGAAAGAAATAGAAAAGAAAGAAAAAAGAAGTAGTTTCCAGTCTTCTTTGTAGCAGTTATAAGTACAATTATAAATTTACTTCTTACTCTATGGTTACAACATAACTCTCCTCCTCCTATAATCTATCCTGTCTAATCATCAAAATCCTAAATCGTAAGTTCATTTTTTTTCCTGTTTCACACAAAATGTCTGTAAGGGGTTTCCAGTCAGCAATAAACATAGACATTGTCTTTTCTCTGATCAAAGAAGTCCATTTAGCCATCTCAGCAAATTCCATCATCTTCACCAACTATTCCTCCATTATGGGTAGTGCCAAATCTTTCCATCTTCATGCATACAGTAATCTCGCTACAGTTATCATATACAAAAACAAAAGCTCCTTATTTTATTTTTATTGATCTGCTTATTACGTTAATATTCCATCTTTTCATTCAGAAGCTCAAGGGTGCATATATAGCACTCACTCCTATTCTTTCTCAACAACCCTACAAAATAGGTTGAGCTGTGAGAAGAACTGACTGGTCCAAAGTCACCAAGAGAGTTTCCAAGGTTAATGGTGGACTAGAATGCTTGGCCCTGCCCCATGCCCTTCTTAGAATTCCCCCACCACAATGGGAACTTGCTGGTTAGGAAAAAAAATCAACTTTTAAAAAAACTTTTAAGCAGAAGGAAGGGAATCTCTTTGTCCTTCTGCAGAGAGAAAGTGCTTTTTCTGTAGGAAGGAAGGAAGAGCAGTTCTTCATTTTTCATTGAGAAGGACAGTTTAAGTGGTGCACTTCTTGGGAGCTGGAGAGATGATGGATCAGTCTGGATGAAGTAGAGTTCCTTTCCACAGGCAGTGGAATGAAGACTGGGCTGGAGAGCAGAGGACTAGAAGAGAAATAAGAAAGTTGGAAATTTAAAATCTGATAAGGGTGATCTTATTGCGGTGAGGAATATTAGAGCTACCTGGACACTGGTGTTCAGCTGGAGGACTCTGCACAGTTAAATGATTTGAGTAATGGGTGACAAAGTCACAGTGGTCTGTAGAGCGGTAGCCAATGCTGCTGAGATAGTCAGGCAAAATCAGGACTACCACTGTTGTCACAATGCCTTATTAAGATTGCAACAGAACGTCCCATTGAAGGTGAGATCTTTGGAGGGCTTGCCTTGATGACCTCCATAATAAAGTGATGAGAGTTGATGTGGATTTGGACATTTTCCAAACTGCGCTAACTTCACTTGGACCAAGGAGTTACAAAGCAGAAACCTGATTTGTATATTCTCCTGGGCTTACCAGAGGTGGTAGAGGGCACATTCCTACCATTCAGGTGTGTGGAAAATTATTTAAATAATTTAAATGCATTGGAGTGCCCAAGAATTGGGCACTCTCTCCAGCATTTTGTACCTAGCTACCCAGTATAGCACCAGTGGTGTCTCAAGGGGCCTGGCTTTTAAAGACCCGGAGACGGGGAAACTGCATTGAGGGAATCTGGTGACCTCAGGCAATTTTATCATCAAAGTAACTCCAAAAGTGAGGTTGGTTGCAACGTGGAACTGGGATGGCTGTCTTGGATGAGAGAGAAAATTTATTCATTTTAGGCACTACCCAACTCCAAACTGACTCTGGTCAGTATACGATCAAGTTAGCAGAATAAAAATAGAATACAATAATTATGAAAAAATAAATAAGAACCAGCTAGCCACACCCACGCGCAATGTGGCAAGGTGTCAGGTTCAGCCCAAAGAACTCCACGAGACAGTACATGTGTAGTTCGATAGCTTTTATTAGCTTCCAACCACAAGACAGAATCCTGCCAGACTGAATCTAAACTTCTCAAGCCAGCAAGCAAAACCCCGCGAATTCCTTAGGGTGGTGCCAGTCTCATCTTCTTAACCTTCCCATGCTCCTGCTGGGGGATAAGGCAATGCTTATCTCCCCGAGTGTGGCCTTCACCAAACCATTCTATCACACAGGGGCTCCAACTACTGTAATCCAACGCCTGAGAGAAGAGCTAATGAGGGGACTGTGGCTGCATACCCTAGTGGGAGGGTGTCCCTGTAATAAGATTATGGAGTGGATTGGGAGTCTGTGGAACGTATTTAGTGATATCTGGTTGAGTTGGGGACCAGTGCATGTGGCATCACCAAATTGCTGGTTTCCAGTGGTTGGGTGAGGCCCTGAAATAATAGCCAGAATGACTGTGAGGCTTAGAGTGTTGGTTGGCGCTTATCACTGCAAGCATATCAGATTGTGCTTTGGGCCTCGCAATAGCTTCTTATTGGCTTCTGGTGTTGGCTTTAACCTATACCGCCCAATATGGCTTAGCACTGAGGTAGCTGCAGGACCATTTTCTCCAGTCAGAATCAGCCTGTCCAATCTGAGAGTATCCCAGAAGAAACAGCTGCTGGTCCCTGATTTCTGTGAGGTGAGATATGCTGAGGCTTGCAACCACCATCTTTTTATGGATGCACCTTTCTTATGGGAAAGCCTCCTTCTAGGAATTAGCCTTGTCCCCACTTTCTTGGCTTTCTATAAACTATTAAAGACAGAACTATTTTGGAGAGCTTGTGGTGAATAAACATGTCCCACTGGGTTGTGAGTTTTAATTATTTGTTATAGTATTGCTGATTTTAGTTTATCATGAATGCTTTGGTAAGCATTATGTTATTTTTTTGTTACTGTGAACTACTGAGAGACCAAATGATTGCAATAGAAGAACTGAACTGAACTGAACTGAAATGAAATGAAATGAAATGAATACACTTACTTATCAGAAGGGCATGTACAGTGCATGGCAGTTGCATAGCAATTTATATGGAGTGGTACAATAGGGTAGCCTGCTGGCAAAATAGTGCAGAATCTTTAGTTCTGGGAAAATTGTTTTTCCAATAGTGGTAGTTTAAGTAAAGATATAAAATACAGTATTTGAAAAGGTTTATGAATGAAAGGGGCAGGTTTCTTGTTCCTTATCATAGCAGTATTAACATTTAGCATTTGCTAAATTGCAAATGTGCATAAGTGTAACTGAAGTGTTAACTTGGTCACATTTTTATGTATTATTGTGTTATTGCTATTGTCTTTTAATAGATATATTGTAAACTGCATAGTTCAGTTGGATTGAGGTGGTGTATCAATTTCATAAATATAGTATGGAAGTTTTCAATTTTCCTGATGAAATTTAATCATAGTTATGTTTCTGAGCAAAATGGAATTTTAGTAGTTTACTTTTTAAAGTTAAAAAGTCAAATATAAGATTGTTAAACAGCGTTTAAACTTTCATAACCTGATTGTCCAACCTCTTTATAGCTTCAGAGAAAAATGGAAAAGTCAAGTTTGGCAACCATAGAAACCGTTTTCAGTGCCTTACAGTTGTAAAATTTTAAGTAGCGCTAATGATAATATTTGAATATTCAGATTGATCTTTGCCTTAGTTACAGTCATGAAGTTGATCTTCATTTTGGTTCTGGTCACTTTAGTTAAGGCTTATTTCTAGGAAAATGTTTCCTACGGTTGTGTCTCTAGGTGCTTAAGGATGGGAACATAATGTGACTGCATTATTTATCTGGGGAATGTCAGGTTCAGCCCAAAGAACTCCAAGAGACAATGCAAATACAGTTCTGTTGCATTTATTAGCTTCAGCCTCAGGACAGAAATCTCACCAGACTGAACCCTAGTTCCCAAGCCAGCCAGCCACAACACCGTGAATTCTTTAGGGAGGTGCCAGCCTCATCTTCTTGAACTTCCCACGCTCCTGTTGGGGGCTAAGAACACGCTTATCTCCCTGAGCCTGGCCTTCATAAGTCCATTCCATCACAGGGAATGAACTGCTTAAAGCAAAAAACAGTGTTATGCAAATATCATAAATCCTTAACAATCATCTATTTGGTTTTCCAAATTATGAAAAGACTACTACTCCTTCTTTCTTCACAGATTTCATAACAGATCGTATCTGATTTGCCTTCAGGAAGAATCCTGAATCCTACTTACCTCTGAAAATGGCATTTAACAATCTGACTTCGAAGGCTGCACTGATTTACGATGAATGGATTAAAGATGCTGGTGAGTCCTGCTCCTGCTAATGTTCCATTAATTGTATAATGTATTTCATTATAACTTAAGCATATAAAAACACTTGCTCATAACAAAACTTGCTTATAAATAATGCTTCAAGATATTTTTATGCAAACCTGAAGACTGAGGGTAGTTGATAGATATTACTAAACTTGGTTCTTCAACACAGAATTTTTCATTCTTAGTATAGTGTATTTGTGTAAAGTATACATAATTTTTTGAAGGTGCTACTTCAGCATGTATTCTTAACATTGCTTTTGAGAATGGGGAGATGGAAATCATACATCTTGAAAAAAATTCTAGTTAAGAATTGCGCTTGTGCATTAAGCTGAAAATGTAAGAATGATCAGTGTAAGAATGATGCAAATGATCTAACTGGCATGTTATTCCCAGTGAATAAGCTAAGGCAGTATAATATTTGTCCTGTTTACTATAAATGTAGCTAACTTCCCACAATCTTAAGATGCTGACATCTTCTTTCTCATTTCCCACTAGCAACCAATAGTGCCTTTAAGGAGGCAGATCAAGGTGCAGAATCTAAACTGGCATTTTCTAAACGTTCTGCACTGGTGGTCCCACAGAACATACATTCAGAAAATTTGAAAGATGACACAGTGGAACAAGGAATTTTTATATCCAAAATACCTAAATATTTTTGTCTTTAGAAATATGGGAGTTCACATATTTTGGCAAATAAAATAATGATTATGATTGCATTTTGCTATTCCTTGCTATCTCCTTCATTTTAAAAAGCATTTAGAAACTAAATATTATAACAATATTGTTTTAGTAGTTATGCATTGTCACTTACATTCTTCCCTGAATCAGTTTTTAGCCACTTGAACTGCTGACTGTTGGTGCATTTGGGCAGGTGGGGATTGAAGTAGCAGGTGGGCCAACACTTGCAAGGTGTAGCTGATTGTTGATGTTCATGGGGAGGCAGCGCTGAAGTGATCAGAGTGCTCTGAAATGTGATCGTGGAAAAGCTATGACCCTGGTGGATCTCTGAGGACCATTGGTGGTCCATGGACCATGTTTTGAGACTCACTCATCCCTTTAGTTTTAACTATTCTTTTAATATCTTGACAATTTACTAGGAAATAGCAACAGTATGACATAATCCCTCTGGAGATCAGGTTAGCCCTGACCCTGCTGGGCTTTCTCAAAGCCTTGAAAACTTGATTTTGCACCCAAGCCTGGGGCCCCATGTGTGAGACAGAGCCTGTCTCCTGGTTGTGTTAATGCTGTTTTTTATGATTCCTGGCTGCTGTATGTTTTTGTTGTTGTTGTTTTGTATTATATTTTTTTTATCTATTTTATTGTAAGCCGCCCAAAGTCATGTGAGATGGGTGGCCATATAAATCAAATAAATAAATAAAGTTCATGTTGACCAAAGACCGAAGGCAGGCTTTCTTTTTTCTTTGCTCAGCACTAGCAGAACATTAAGTGCTGTACTGATAGTAAAGGGGTGTAGGCCCTGCTCATGAAAGAACTGAGATATAGAAGCTCCTCTACATATTGAGAACACATGGCAAAATCTTCCTGAAATAGCTCCACTTCAGAATGCAGAACTAAATGTTCCTGCTCATCAAAGGCTTTCTGTTCATTGAAAAAAATAAAACTTCAAAAAGAAAGGTGATCTAGCTCAATATTCTTTACGGAGGGGGGATTGTGTATAGGAAAGTATGTAGCATTTGTCCTTTGGAATATAAAACACAGAGCAACATTTGTGGGGATTTTTTCTGCGTTCCCATTAGAGTTGATCAATTGCAGTTCTCAACACAATTGGCCTTAATAGGAATAAGAAGGGTTAGATGGCTTCAGCATTAGGAGTAGCCTGGCCAATAGCAAAAGAAAGTTGAAGGATGCGGAACTGATTCTAGATTTCAACATTCAGGATTAAAGAACATTTGGATTCAGAGAGATTGCAATATTACATATAGGTTTAATGCAGAGAGCAGGTGCTGAAGTGTGATGAGAGACATAGCATTAGGAGGAGGAATGAAAAAAAAACTACTTCATTTCTAAAGTTATTGAAGAGATGCTTTAGATAAGAAAACTAGAGAAGAGATAAACCTCAAAGCCATCCAAATCCAGACATATTTCTTTCTGTTAGATACAGTCTAGAATGTCTTTGTCTTTTCTAATGATTTTGTCTAAGCAACTTTTCCTCCATCTGACGTTCCCTGGATTTATCTTGGGCTAAGTCATAAAGTAATTATGTGTGATGTGTGAACCTAGTGAATATTCCCATGGCCTTCTGTGATCAGGGTCTTCTTGTCCTTGTCCTGATCATCCCCCCACCAATACTTGGCTCTTATTTATTTTGGTTTTCTAAAAATTGCTATGACTATTTGTAAAACTTGTAAAATTGGTAGCAACTTTGATATCCCATATTCTGTTTAAATCAATATGTTCTTAAAATATTTCTTTCTGGACATTGGGCAGCTTACAATTTAACATGTTGCTGGGAAGATTCAGTATTTCCTTCTAAGGTCTCCACTGCTCTGTCACAGTTGTCAATAACTATCTGTCATGCCCTAAACCTAACCCTAACCCTTTAGCTTGGTCTTCAATAGATTAAAGCCATATTGGCTAGGAATGCTGGGATTTGAAATCCAACATATTTGGAGGGACCTAGCTGGGAAAGGCTGGGCTATTCCTTTCCATCCAACGCATGCCTCCATAACAAATCTTGGCCTCTTTTTCAACACCTCCAGTATTGACCTTTTCTTCCTCCTAAATTCATTTCTGTCTCGCTTGGCCATCTTTTACATACAAGAAAATTATTAGAAGATGTTTTGTAACTGTTGAAAATTTGTGGTCTATCGTTTATCATGATATATATGGACAGACAAAAGCTACGTTTCATTGGAACTTCACCCCAGCATCCATTAAACAGAAGTGAAATTAGCTGCATTTTAACTGTTGGCAAGAAGTACTTACCTATGCTAGGACTGCGTATACTGTACAGTGACCATATGGATGAATCAGTTTTTCCAAAGAAAGAGAATATGTGTAGCTCAGAGTTGAACTATGGAGTTCTTGGTGTGCTGATACCTAATTGGGTAAGCAAATAACCAAGCTCAGCACCAAGAACTCCATGAATCAGTTTTTATTTTGAAAACGATTGATTAGGGAGAGATGACCTTTTACTTAGATCTTAAATGCCTGTATGAGGTAGCTGTGGTGGATTGCAGTAGAGAGCAAGATTATCAGGAAGGAGGAGGTGCATTCCAGAAAGGGCAGAAAGACAAAAGACAACACAGTCTGGAGCTGGAGCGTGGGAAGTGTAAGTAGTTTAGGATAGACACTCCCTAGAATCTCCCAGGGTACATCCATTAGGTTATAGTACTACAGATTTAGTCTGGCAAGAGTCTGTCTATATGGTGTAAGCAATTAAGGAACTGAATTTGGATGAACTGTTCCCCTGCTGATCTTGGATTGGTCCTGACAGTAGCAGATATTGCTGAATTAATAGAATACATTTATGAGGGAGGAAAAAAAATAATTAAACACTGTGTCATCTAGTTACAGACCTCATGAATATAATATAATTTGAACATTCATATAAATATTTTTATGTTACCAATTATGAGTTTAGCTTTTGAGTAAATGTGAAGCTTTCATGTAATGTGGTATGTGTGAAGCTTTTGTGTAAAGCAAAGAAGAAACTTAGATTTGTGCTCTTGAACAGGTGAACACCCAACCTAGATATGCAATCCTTTAGGTTAAGAACATTCTTGTTATTTAAGTCAGAGTCTACAAATATTAAAATACTTTTTAATATCTCTTTTCCAGATCCACGAGTTGATGGCTACCCACTCATGTCTTCACCTTTACCACAAACACTTATTATTGGAGCTTATATATATATTGTCACTAATCTAGGACCAAAGTTCATGGAGAACAGAAAGCCTTTTGATTTGAGGCAAATAATGTTTTTTTACAACTTTGGTGTAGTGGCTCTTTCAATTTATATGACGTATGAAGTAAGTAGAAGAGAAGAAAGTTGCTAAACTATAATTTTCAGCAGTTACAGATGTACAAAATATGCTTTTTCCCCTTTTCTCAAAATATTAATGGTTTTATGATGTGAACAGAAATGTAATCGAGGTATACAGACATATTTTTGAAATCAAAGACTACATTTTAGCTTCCTATTATGGTGTGAACTGCTATGCACAGCATCCTTGAGATATGATCAGGCTTTGTAGAATGAGTGTCACCTTCCTCTGTCGCAGTCCTGCAATAGGAGCTCTAGACAGCCTTGGGCATAACAAGCTGGGGACTGCTCCAGAAAGCAGTAAGTGGGAGTGGGACAAAAAGGAATTTGATTTAATTTTTACTTTAATAAAATAAAATTAAATACAGTTTATAGGATTATACTCCAGTCATATATTGAATTATTCCCCTCTTTATCACATTAAAGGGATGATGTTGTATGAACTCTGGAAACCGATGGCAGCTATACCCATTGCTTACGAAGGCCGCAAGCACGCTTGGGTCTTTGATTATTTACCTCTGTTCTATGTCAACCCCTGGGAAAAATATTACAGGAGATAAATTAAATAAAATTCTCCTTGTTTCAAGTTGCGTATGTCCCCAGTAGGCTAATCAGAGTGCGCTTTTAGCAATAAATGATAATGAGTAGTTACCTTTACAGAAAAAAAGAACCCTGGTTTGGATAGCCATTTAATCTGTACTCTGTTCAGATGCTTTTAGAAACTGTGATGCAGCGTTACTTGCTTAGCCAAGGAAAGAGAGGCAGGCCATGGGCCCGGTACACCAGTTGGTGTCTTCCAAATGCTTTGGACTTCAACTCCTGCATTCTCCAGTCAGCTCACTAAAGGCTGTGCTGGCTGGGAAATTTTGAGAATTAAATGCTACGCATTTTGAAGGCATTATTTGGAAGAAAGTCAGCCTGTTTGTGTATGTGCATTCAGGCTGAGTGCACATACCACACTAAACTATAATAAGGTTTGTTTGTTTGGGGTTTAATGAATTGTATGAAGCCAGCCATTTATAGTTTATTCAGTTAACAAAAGAAAAAGCTTAGCAAATCTACACATAAAAAGCATTTCCTTGGGGCTGTTGTAGCATTCAGCAATTGTGTGTATGTATGAGCCATCAGCAGAGTGTGTTGTACCTACTAATAATTAACTCTGGTTCCTTCTCACTGTAGTTATTTATGCAATCCAATATTTTTAAAAACTAAATATTACATTAAATCCTTTTCTTCTACTTCTAGTTCCTCATGTCTGGCTGGGCTACAGGCTATACATATCGCTGTGATATAGTTGATTATTCCAGGTCACCTATGGCTCTCAGGGTGAGTATTGTAATGATACTATTGTAATCCAAAGCAGGGCTGGCTGTGGTCATTCCTACTGTATTGCTTATCCGAAAGCATCCACCCCCGTCACATCAACCCATTCCACCCAGTCAGGCAGAGAGGGCATGTTGTAGACCCCATCAGTGAGAGAACGTTGGCTGGTGGGGCCCAGGAGGAGAGCCTTCTCTGCCATTGCTCCCACCCTTTGGAATATTCTCCCCGCAGAGGTGTGGCAGGCCCCTACCCTCCCAGTCTTCAGGAAAGGACTTAAGACCTGGCTCTGCCAGCTTGTGTGGGGGTGACAACAATCTTACCCAATCCTGGGGGTGGCTGGCGTCTTGACACTCCCTGAGTGACTTCTAATTTTATATCTATTCTTGGATCTATTTATTTTCTATTTATTAAGATTATCGTATATTGTCATTTTAATTGATTTTAACTGTTTTGTAAACCACCCAGAGTCATTTCAACGAGATGGGCGGTGACAAACTAGATAGATAGATAGATAGATAGATAGATAGATAGATAGATAGATAGATAGATAGATAGATAGAAAGCGAACGAACGAACGAACCGTTGCAGGAGATTGAGTTTGTATAACTGAACAACTGGCCATGAGATAGGGACCAGTCTAGTTGAACCTCTACACAAATTTGGTATAAAGCAGGAGTTAGCTTCTGTTTAGGCTTATGGAAGTTTCTAAAAAATAAACAAGTCCCATTCTGTAGCTTCATGGTTGCTAGGAGTCGAAGATGACTTGATGGCACATAGTCAATTGTGTAGCTGCTGCTTCTCTTGGGAGGCTACTCTAGATTCTACTTGCTTGTCTCAGGAATAATGATATGAGAAAAGTGATATTTTTCAGCTTTTCTACAAAAGTGTTGCACATCAGTTTGATGCTATAGCTCTAAAATATTCATAATGCTTAATAAAATGGAGAATTTTCATACAATTTTGAATTGAATCAATATTTCTGCTGTTTATAGATGGTTCGTGTCTGCTGGTTGTATTATTTTTCCAAATTCATTGAGTTGCTAGACACTGTGAGTATGATTACATAGTTTAATAAACAAAGTGAATGTCATATGTTTCAGGCATTTCTTTGTATATTGAGTATTTTTCATCATTGGAATAAAAGTTATGTTGACGCCACTGGATGGATGAAAACTTTCTAGATACTGTAGTCTAATTAGGCTGGGAAATCAGGCAGCTTAGTTCTCACTTTCCCTCTCTCACTGAGGACAGAGTTAAGATCTGCTCATTACGTATTCATAATAATGATGCTGTACTTTACTTGTATCTATTTATTTGTATTTATTTATATATCACATTTATATAGCTGCCCATCTCACACAAAGCAACTCTGGGTGGCTATATAAATCTAGAGGCTTAATTGGTGTAAAGTTCAGTACAGTCTTCAACCTTTGCTGTTCAGATACACTAGGACTGCAAGTCCCAGAATTCCAAGCTATGCTGGCTGGGATTTCTGGGAGTTACACTCTTAATAGAACATGTTGCTCTAAATGTAAATTGTAAGTTTATCTGACGCCTGTACAGAATATTAGAGTGGGGAAGAAGACAAAATCCCATTGTGCAATCAAAGTTTCTGTGTGAAACCCTGAACAAAAACCCAAGAAATTAACAAAATAATTTCTGAAATGGAACTTAATTCTTTTTGTAGAAAGTGTGCATTCAAAAATATTTCAGTCATTGTTGGATCTGAACCTTTCATAACCTGAAAGAATCAATACAGAACAATCATGTGACAAGTCTACTTCTCAGAAGGATGTAAACTGAACTGCATTCCATTTTGTGTGTATGGGGGTGTGTATTCTGTACAGGAACTCTGAAATTTTACTTGGCCTTTGATCTAACGTTGATGCTCTTCCACTCAGTTCTTGGAGGGAAAACCATCACCAGCCTGCTGTGGGCCTTGGGATTTCCTAAAGGAAGAACACAGTATAAAAGACACAAAGAGATCCAGAACAGCCTTTGGCTCTGTGTTAATAGAAAACAATCTTTCCAATTTTTATTTCCCAATCCAGTTACGCAGCCTTATGAACTTGTTTTGAACTAGAGTTCTGTATTATAGATTTATGATTCACGTGCATGACTCAAGTCCTTTTAGGAGGGCCCATGACTCTGTGGTAGGGCACATGGCTCACGTAAGGGACAGAGAACATACTGTGTAGCTCAGCACATGGAGGGCCACAATTCCCAGTACCACTAGCCACTGTGGCTGATTGGGAGAGATGCTAGGTGTTGTAGATCAACAAAGTGGTAGGTTTTTTAATAGCTAGTACTGACCTCTGCCAGAGATCCTAGAGAACTGCTGATAAGGTTGACATTGAGGAGACAATCAATGCTTGTTAGAGGGACCAATATCGGCCTAAATCAGCTTTTTTTTATTTTGAACCAATCACTTTGATTTTTGAAGGTGTACTAAAGTTTATATTTTCATCTGTAAAATATAAATCAGATGACAAGCTTTTAAATGCACCTTACTAACCTTTCTATTCACATTGCTCATTTTAAATATGGCTCATTTCAGATCTTCTTTGTCCTTCGAAAGAAGAATGCCCAGGTTACATTCCTACATGTCTTTCATCATTCAATCATGCCGTGGACCTGGTGGTTTGGAGTCAAATTTGCTCCAGGTAGTCAAAAATTCAGATTCCAAGTTGAAGGTTGCTTTACAAATAAGACAGAGTTTTGTGGGTGGGGGTGGGGGGAGTTGTGTCAACACCTGGCCAAATCACAAAACTAGGTGTTCCAGTTCCTTGGTGCATTTGGTCTCTAAGTAGCTTACTTACTAGCTGTTGAAAGAAGGGCAAATTGTCTTATTCTGTACCACCTTAAAAAAAGTGCCAGTGTTACAATAATTCTTTAGTAAGTGGAAAACTACACTTTTAAAAGATTTCTTACTATGCTTTGTTTAGGTCAAATCTTTGAATTAGCCTTGCTATTTATTTTTATAATTTTCTGTTAATTGCTTAGCGACTTCTGATTGCTAATTTGTGTCAGGCTATTCTGTAATACTTGACTTCTCTTGGGCGCAAGATCTGTTGTGAGCCAAATCAGAGCATCAGCAAACCCATGATTAAGCTGAAATCTATAAATCTTTGAAGTTCTCAATAGAAATTGGAAGTACTACGGCAAAAAGGGAGATGAGGACTGGGAGTAGTTAGGGAGAAACAAAAACTGTGGGTGACCATACAGCATAAACACTGTTTGAAACTCCCCCACCAGCATTACATTCATGCGCAAACAAGGCCCTCCCTCATATAAAGGGTGAACTGCATGTAATGATAATATTTGAGAAAATATTCTTAATGATACCACTGTTTTCTATTTTGAGGAAAGAGCAGTTTGTTGGGGAGAAAGGATGAAACAAAGAATAACTAATTATTTCTTCACATAGACAGAGGAGGTGGAAGAGACCATTCTATTATCCTACTAGAGAGCCTATGAAAAATGGAGGAACGAGTGCTCCAGCTAGAAAGCTCCTTGAGTTCCTATCCCTCCACCCCTTTGAATTCTGGCATTTGGAGGGAGGGAAGGAGGGAGGGAGGGCAGAAAATATAGTGTTTATGCCTATCTTCTTCCTTACATATCTTCTCTAGTGAATAAGGAGGGGAGATTGGGTCTTCATGCTGCAAACACCAACCCCTACCTTACTACCGATCTGTCCCTCTGGCTGATGCAGCAGGAAGATTTAGTCACTGATGGAGTGCTCATGTAATTCTCCTCCTTGTGCCCTCCTCCTCCCAAGAGGCATTATGAGTATTATGACTCTAGATTTCTAAGTCAAGTTATTCTTGTATTAGCAAAACAGATAATAGTACAGGTAGTCCTCGACTTATGACCACAATTGGGACTGCAGTTCCACTGCTAAGTTATGTAGTTGTAAAGCCAAACGTCAAGTGACCACATCACTTAGCAATGGCAATCCTGGCACTCCCCATTGCCATCATTAAGCAAATTCCACAGTCATTAGCTGAGGACCCACCCCAATCCGAGCCATTCCAGGCTTGGTCCCTCCCAGCCCTGAGCCTCAGTAAGGTAAGGGACTGCCTCCAACTCCCCCCATCCATCTATCTCCCCCATCTCTGCCCTTTTGGCTGCCCTGCAACCTGCCTTGTGGGGCGGCAAGTAGCCCCAGAACCATGCAGCTCTGGGGCTGCTTGCCACTCTGCAGTTGTGGGGCTTCTTGGCCCTCCTCCCCTCTTTGCTCACTCACACACCCCAGTGCCCTCCTTCCCCACTCACACACACCGTGCCCTCCTTCCCTCCACTCACTCGCATGCACTATGCCCTCCTTCCCTCCTTCACTCACTCAAGGACTCCCCAGGGGTGCTTCCAGGTGCTGAAAGACTCTCCAGGGGCATTTCTGGTGCGTGCTGTGCAGCTCATGTTGGAAGCTGCTGGCCATTCGTGAGGGTTTCTCCTTCCTCCTGCAAAGCCTTCTTCCTGCAAAGCCCCAGAGCCACAGCACAGTGCGAAGGGAGCACAATGCATGTGAGTGAGTGAAGGAGGGTGCTAGTGAATGTGAGCGTGGAAAGGAGGGCGCAGTGTATGCAAGGGAAGGAGGGTGTGGCACATATGTGCGAGCGAGTGAAGGGGAAGGAGGGCAGTGCATGCGTGCGAGTGAAGGGGGAAGGAGGGTGCAGTGTGTGCATGCAAGCGAAGAAAGGCTGGGGTGGGTGGGGGAGACTTACCCAAGCGACTTGCAATCTCCCCTGCGAGCTTCCCCACTGACTTTGCTTGTGGGAAGCTGGCAGGGAAGGTTGCAAAATGGTGTAAATGCAAACGGGTTGCCAAGCGCCCAGATCACAATCACATGGCCGCGGGGGTGCTGCAATGGCCATAACTTCAGGGACCAGTCATAAGTCCATTTTTTCAGCACTGTCATAACTTTGAATGGTCATTGAACAAAGTCATAACTCGAGGACTACCTGTATTCAGACAAGGGAAGGAGAAAGATTATTATTTGCTGCATAATATGTGATCAGCTTCACTCAACTTATAGCCTACCTTTCCTTCAAAATAAGTATCAGGTTTACCCTTCCTTATTAAAGCATGTATAGTTATTTCATGTTTTAATTACCAGTACGGAAAAGTCTTGATTTGCAAATCTTTGTGATTGGGTTCATGTGATTCAGTAAGCCATTGTTTATCCATAGTTTATTAAATAAATCTCACTTTTCTAGGTTTAACACAATATCAAACCAACCACATTATGATACATGATCTCCTAGGGAAGAAAACAAGGCTTAATTGATGAAGAAAATCAAACTTGTGCAATAAAACTGAAAGAGTCCTACCAAATCAGTTCCCTGTGAAACCCAACATATGAAGTCAACACCTGTCTTAATTTTAGAAAGTATTAGGCTGAACTATTTTGTCTGAATAAATAATTGATTGTGGTCAGTAACCATTTAACGAGATACACAGCATAAAATTTAGAAAAGGCTGAGATGAAGGAGAGACTGCTTTAGTTTTAGCCAACAACCTGAATATGATCTAAAATTCTGAGAAATACAAGATATCTGAGACTTTGATTTACAGCGTAAGGAAATTTAGTAGCAGAGATTTTTATCAACAAAGCAATATAACGTGTAATCTTTTTTCTACCAGGCAGCTTGAAGAGAGATAAAATTAACTCAGCTAATAACATGATAAAAATGCAGTCCAAAATGCAGTCTGGGAATGCATCTAGCATAGTTTCAAGATCTGAGGGAGATGGCTTGTTAGCGGCAGATGGTAGCACTTTTGTATGAATCCTCTTAAAGGGGTGTCCATAGCTCATAAGTATTTCATGGGTCTCAGTTAATGTGTCAATAAAGTACTAAATGCCCAAGCAAATAAAACAGACGTGAGTGCACTGGGTTTCCATTACTTGTGTTCTGTAAATTCTGCCTCTGTTAGAGCTAATAATGAAATATCTAAATGAGAGGCGATTATGGCCATATTTCATAATGGACCAAGTTCAGCCACGGAACAGTAGTTGGCATTGCGGCAGCCCACGGAGGAAAAAATGGTGCCTAGACTCTGCACATTACAGAGGTTTATTTCTATGTATTTGTTTTGTGTCTAGCGTATTGTGTTAACTTAGCCATTTGTGGTTTATTCAACAAACCATGCTTAAGCAAACATGAGATGTCTGAATCCACTATACATCAGTCAGAAGAAAAATCCTTTCGTTTTTGTATGTTAACACTGTGGTGAGTAAGAGATGGGTTAAACTTAACTTGGGAACAGCTATAGTGCTAAACACAATAGAGTAGCCAAACTATTCTGTGCCTTTTATACCAGATCTTCACAGGTGCAGTTGAAGATGTGTATTGAAATCACTATAATTATGTTTTAGTTTGATGCAGTGCTCTTTAAAGCCCATCCATACATTTCCTGGACTTCAGGAACTTACCTGAATGTTTTTTTTTAATTTGTTGAATTTATATCCTGACTTTCCTCCAGGAGTTCTGGTAGATAGATATAACACTCCTTTCTCCATTTTTTTTTCCGCTGAGAGATAGATTGGGTTGATTGAGAGAGATTGGCTGACCCAAATTAACTCAGTGGGTTTTCATTGCTAAGGATGGACTTGACGCTGGTTCCTGATTTTACTCCAACAGTTTAATCACTACACTGTAGCATAAGTGTATTACAAAGTATGACAAAAAGAAACCCATTGAATTTGCAAATTATTTTTTGCATATAGCACAGATGAAACATTCAACGATGCCTGTTTTATTGACATAGAGGATCACAGAATTAGAAGGGACCTTAGAGACAAGACAAGGATTCCTGAGAAGGAAGCTTGACAACTACTTCAGTAGAAATAGTATCAACAGACAGCAGTATCTGTGGGTGCCAGGGCATCTGTCATTACAACAAGCTCATAACATTAATAAAAATCAGAGGAAGTTTAACAGTTGAAAGAAAGGTTGAATTCTCAAATGGAAGCTGAAGTTTCATGCATTGTCTTCTGAGATTTCAACATTCCAATGTGAGATTCCACAAGATCTGGAATTTTTAGTGATCTCATGAGATACTGGTTGATTTGTTTGTCTGTTAACTCTTAACTGCAGTTGGTTTATAAAACAGCTGTTAAACATGACAACTTTTGTTGATGTTGTTGACGATGCTTCTGGATCAGAAGTGCTTTCTGACCTTGTGCAAATCCTTCGTTACATCAGGACTGTTGTCAGGATGACAAGTTGTGTATTATGTTATCTAGGCCCACTCTGCTCAGTGCAAAATCCAGTTTCCAGAAACCCTCCAGTTTCTGTTTGAAGATCTCCAGTGAAGTATTCTGCTTCATGTGGCAGTCTGTTTCACTGACAGACAGATCAAACACTCAGGAAATTCCCCTTAGCATATAGCCTGAATCTACTTCCTTGTAGTTTTAACCCATTGGTTCTGGTCCTGCCCCTGGAGCCATAGAGAATAAGTCCACTCCCTCTTCTAAATGACAGCCCTTCATTTAGAATTTAGAGTTTTGAAGACTGCTATCATCTCTCCCCTCAGTTGTCTTTTCTGTTCCCAGGCCCTTTAACCATTCCTCATAGGGCTTGGCTTCCAGACCCTTCATCATCTTGATAGCCCTCCTCTGAACTTGCTCCACTTTGCCTTTTGAACTTTGGTGCCCAGAACTGTGCTGAGTGGAGTCTGACCAGAGTAGAGTTTAACAGTTATTTCGTGTGACTTGGACTCTGTGCTCTTGTTAATGCAGCCCAAGATAGCAGTTGCCTTTTTTAGCAGTTGAACCACATTAATGGCTCATGTTTGACTTGTGATTGACATGGATTCCCAGATACCTTTCACACATACAACTGTCGAACCAAGGCTTCCCCATCCAAAACATTTGCCTTTTATTTTTCTAGATGCAAACGTTTTCATTTCTCCCCATTAAATTCTATCCTATTCATTTTAGTCCACTGCTCAAGTCTATCTAAAACTTTTTGCATCTTCTCTTCTCCCAGCTTTGTCTCATTTACAGACTTGATAAGTCTCCCCTCAAACCCCTCATCTATGTCATTGATAAACATGTTGAACATCACAGGGCTCAGAACTTGATACTCCTCTGCAAACTGAAGTGAAGCCTTTAATGAGCGCGCATTCAGCCAATTGTGAGCCCATCTAAATGGTATTGTCATCTAGCCCATATTTTACCATTTTATTAAGGAGAATATCATGAGACTTTGATGAAGGCTTTGCTAAATACTTTGTCTACAGCATTTCCCTGACTACTAAGTTTTTAACTCTATGAAAGAAGGTCAGTTTCACAGCCTTGCAGAACTCAGCCAGGAGATAGTGGCCCATATGTTCCATGGAAGGGGGGGCACCACTAAGAAGACCCACTTATGGGGTTCCTCAAGTGGGGACAGGGCCTTCAGCTGGCCTTCTCTCCCTGATCACACTGGATAGGCAATTCTGGAGCAGGTGGGTTTGAACGTATCTAGGCTTTTAGTCACATAGGGCTATAGAAGTAATAAACACTTTGAATTATGTCTGGAAGAGAACTGGCAGCCAATACAGCTCCTGGAGTATGAGTGCTACATGGACAGATTTAGGGGTGTGTGCACCAAATTCTCTTCCTCTTTAGGAAGAATTCATCCTAAGCTGCTAAAGGCAATATTCTCTAATGCACATTAGAAAAAACTGTCAAGGTGAGATTTGAAAATAATAAAGAATGCAACCTTGCTTACTGCCCTGCCTACCAGAATACAATAAGAACACGATAATTAATTTATGGCAGTGTTGTCCAAACTTGGCCACTTTAAGATGAGTGGACTTCAACTCCCAGAATTGGCTGGGGGGGAATGGCTGGCTGGGGAATTCTGGGAGTTGAAGTCCACTCATCTTAAAGTGGCCAAGTTTGGACAACACTGATTTATGGAATAGGAGACCATTCGCTTTCAAGAACAAAAAATAAAGCAAGTAGGGTGGTATTAGGAAGGCATCTGTTGCCCTCCAATGGAGGGAGATATAGCCAAAACATGCGGGGGACAACTCTCTGGGCAACTTTTTTGAGCAACAGTCCCTTTCGCCATATTACTATGCACCCTCTGAAATGGATGGCAAGAATCAGTTAAAATTTGTGCTGTAATAAGTCTGTTAGTCTTTCAGATGCCATAATTGGTGACTGGTTTTTAGCAGCAAAACATTAAAAACATTCCCTTTGACTTTTCCTTCAGTTTACGACACCATGCATCTAAAGTAGATAATTGTTTAGGAGCTTGAATGTTGTGGTAAGCTGATGCTGCAACAAGCTTAAATAATGGTTTGTCATCAGAGCCGCACGTGGGAATAAAGGAAAATAAATAAATCAATCCTTTCATTATTTCCTGATTGCCAAGCGCTGTGTAAAGTATGTCGGATGGCTTTTCTGCTTGAGTAATTTAAATATGCTTGCTGAACAAGCTCCATGCAAATTCTTTAGGCACTATTGCTTACCATTGCTCCAGTTTTAGCTTGCTGTAGATTGTGCTATTGGCTTCTGGTTTGTAACTTCCCTTAGACTTGACAGATGAGCTAATTAAAATCTGCAAAAAAAGCACCCATGCAGTTTCTGCTGTCGCATTCTTTAAAACATGTTCAGTCCAAATCACTGATTTCAAACATTGGATGTTCTCCCAGTCTTGATGAAAACTAATGATCTTCCCCCCTTAAATAATGGCAACCCAATGCCAGTTCTCCGTAACCGAGAAGCTACTTCATCCTGGATTCAAAGACAATCACTTCCTTTAAAAAAAAAAAACTTGAAATAGCTTCAGAATTAAAAGTCCAAATGCAATGAGACATGGCTACATTTGGATGCTGTAGTTCCCCTGTAGAGATGAAATGGGAAGCACTGGTTAATTAGAATCTTCCTAGTGGATGAATGGTAGAGTCAAAAGAAAATTGAGAAAAATATAAACAAGTTGACTATAGCTACTGAAAAACAACCAAAGCAAGAATGGAAAACAGTGATGTAAAATGGGATGGAGGTGGGGGAAGAGGAAGAGGCTGAACAGAAAAATGCTCTTAACTGAAATACCAGGAAATGTAAAGAGTCTGGAAACAAATGCAAGTTAGCCTGGATCTATCCCCAACTGTATGCCAGGTTTTTTAAAATAACAATTCACGTATTGTCATCTAAAGATAGCAAGTGCTCAGAAATAGGCAGAGATGTGCCTGCAAAACTTGGATTGCCCATTGTTGTATCTGGAGATGAGCTACAATTAAAAATGTACATTCTGGGGATTTGGGTTTGAATTCCTTAATCAGCTCTTTGTTATGTTGTCTCTCCACACACTGTTAATTATTTATGAGATACTGTAGTTACTATTTTTGCATGTGAATAACTGGAATAGGGGTTGGGAAACCTGGATTCAAATTCCCATTCTGTCATGAGGATCTTGAGCTTCCTCAAGAGGATCTTTGTCAAGTTCCTCAACCTCATGGCCTTAAGCCTCTGAGAGGAACAGAATGCTTTTTTGAACGCTGCACACCTTCATTTTTTTCTGTTATTTTTCTATTAATGTCAATGGCCTTAACAATGAGCAGGAGTATATAGAAAAACTCCAAAATACTGAAATAATGATTGAGGTATTGCCTTATCAATTAGATTTATCCTTTGAATGCAAAAATCTAGTTTAACCTCTCTCTGTGTCTGACTCCACTGTAACTACTCCCCCACCAAAACCCCCATTCAGTCTAATTTAACTGAAGGTTACAGAAAGGATAAATCAATATGCAGTTCTGAACTCTTTTGGAGGAGGCAAGATAATGACATAGTAATACCTGTAAGTTTCTCCATTCAGGCTTTTGGGTTAGATAAAATAATTGTATCAGGTTCATGCAGTTTTCTGTGTTATTCACTTCTGCAGCATTGTGACTATCTTCATATATCCAGAACTACTGTAGAATGGCAAACTCAAAGCTTGTGGGATCTGTTCTGTTCTTATGTTAAAAACCTGAGAACCACTTAGGTTGTGAATACTAGAACTAAACAGTCCTTTTACTTAAATCCACTCTTGGTTATCCCCAGCTTTCTTCAGTTCATTAGGTGAATGAGAGTTATTTTGCTGCTGCTAAACAGAGAGCCTGATCAAGCTACTCTAGAGGATGTCCAGCGTGGATAATTGCTGTTCTTGTGGAGTTCTTTCTTAAATCAGCATCCTCCTTAGCATTACTCTTGCAAGCAAAGTGAGTTTGTTTGCAAGTGATGGTGGTGCTGGTACAAATTGATAATCCATCCATTCGTTTTAGTAGCAGCCTCTAACCAGGTGCCCTCCAAACGGGTTGGAGCTATAATTCCCAGAATTGCTAATCAGTATCCATCTATGTCAGTGTTGTCCAAACTTGGCCACTTTAAGATGAGTGGACTTCAACTCCCAGAATTCCCCAGCCAGCATGGCTGGCTGGGGAATTCTGGGAGTTGAAGTCCACTCATCTTAAAGTGGCCAAGTTTGGACAACAGTGATCTATCTGGTCACTAGGAGTTGGAAACGACTTGATGACACATAATCACTATACTGAGTGCAAATCCTGTACATTGTGACTGGGCTTCATCTGGAGGGCACCACTTTGGGAAATTCACACTATAGTGTTGCATGTAGCTTTTGCCACTCAGAATTTTTCTTCTAAATGTCATCCATCCATTGCAGCAGCATACAGGCTAGGTTTATACAAGGTGCTGGGATAAAATGTGCATGGTTAGTTTGTAGCTCAGAGTAATATATGAACCCAGGCAGCTGGGGTAATTTAATAAACTGTGGATTCGTTCGCCATGCATTCGCCTGTCATAACCCAACTATAATAAGAACCCTGAAGCAGGAGTGAAGTACATTGCTGGATTTTTATTATTTCCACATTTCTCTGATTTGCCTTACTGTGATATGCTTGGGACGGATAATACATTTTTGATGCATACATGGCTGAGAAAGATCTTGCCTCTCTTTCTACAGGAGGTTTAGGAACTTTCCACGGGATGATAAACAGTATGGTTCATGTGATCATGTACACGTACTATGGACTTTGTACGCTGGGGCCAGCATATCATAAGCACTTGTGGTGGAAAAAACATATGACAACTATACAGCTGGTAAGTAACTTTGAAAGAAGGTACAGAAAAAATAGGCTTCGATTTGAATGATTTATATTTACAAAAGATAAGCAGGCATGCTATAAAGTTGTGAGCTAGCTAAATTTATCACGTTTTCCACTATTGCTATCATACACCCTGACTTTTCTCAAAAAGAGGATTATATAGTGAGTGTAAGATTATCTGTGTTAACAGATGTTATTTGTGATTCTGGGCATCACAAAGGTTAAAAAGAAAATATAAAAGAAAATGATACAATAGTAAAGCAGTAAAATAAAACATACTATGCGGGGGGCAAAGCGTAGGACTCATACAGTTACAATAGGGTCATATACCATCCTGGGCTAGCACCAGAGTTAAAAACCAGGTCTTCAGGGCCAACTTAAAGGCCAGCAGGATCAGGACCAGCCAAATTTTAGGAGGGAGACACTGATCCATGTTACACTATCCTAGTTTTTTATTACTAAATCTGAGTCTTCATACTTTACACCTAGATACTTTAGGGAAGATGTAGTTTATCATTTACTGCTTCAGCAGATAGGAGCCCTTTGCCAATCTTGTCTGGACTCAGAAGCTAAGTAGGTCAAGCCTGATTAAGAATGGAGTAGTCTGTGAATATTATAAAATGGATGGGTGGATGGCATTTCCAGGGAATTCCATGGCAGTAGGATACATAAGGAAACTTTTAAAAATTCTGTAAATAGTGCAAACCACTTCCACACTGGGATCAGGATGTGTCCATGAAGTCACCAGAAGTTGATTCACTTCGAAAGACTTCACCTTCTTGGTGTTCCTGCATGCATATTTTTCTGAGAGTGCACCCAACATAAATTAAAGTGTATTTCCCTTTGTTAATATGTACATAAGCAATACATTCATTAACTTTCTCTGAAATTCATATGTGGAAGATCTTTTTGCATAGCCCTTTGGTTACTCATAAGGTGGAGCTCTTTTCATATGTTAATCATCATTGGTATAAATCCTTCCTGGTAAACTTGAATTTTATATCATGTTTAAAATATTTCTGCAAAGGGATATTATTTATTCCATTTAATTATTGTATCCTATCAAGTCTACTCTTTAAAAACACCTTGAATTCAGTTATCTTTCAAAGAAAACATTGATGGGAACAAATTTAGGGCTAAAAAATTGGTGTAATCCCTAGCATATGGAAATGCTAGTTTTAACAGGCAAATGGGGGGAAAGAACGACCGTTATTTATAAATGTTGGTTAAATATAAAAAAAAAATACTGCCATGGTAATTTATACCTTCCGCATAATGTCATCATTATTGTAAATAACACAAATTACAAAAAAAGATGAAATTTGGTCCAAAAAATATGCATTAAAGTATACTCCTGAGAACCTTTTCACCTTACTGTCAAGAAAAGGTTGCTTTACTTTTAACCGAACCATTTTTAAATGTAGTGTATTACAAACAAGCGTGGGGAACATTTCTCTTTCTGCTGAGGATTGCCTGGGGTTATCTGTTGGAAGCTGTGTTGTGGGCAGAGCTGAAGCAAGCATTAGGTGGGACCAAAATGACTGAGAGCAGGGCCATCTGTGATGGAGGTGGTGGTAGCGTGGGAGAGCCAGATAGTAGGCTGACTGAAGCCCTGCCCCTTTGATGCATGTACAAAGAAGCAGGGCTTCAATCACACAGTCACACCCACCACCTTGGCTGGCTGCCCCCTCCCCACAAATGCCCCAGGTGAGAATACCTGTTCTCTTGTTGACACTTCTCTTTCTCTTCCTGATACCCTCTTCTCTCCAAGTGTTGGGCTGCAAAGGGATGCAAACAACTTACCACAGCTCTAAACTGATTTTGCACATGTGTGTCCTGAAATGTAATAGTGGGCCTTATGTATTTGGAGTGCAGTCTCCTTCTTAACTCTGCCTTAATTCCTCTTCTCTGCTTGATTTAAAATCAGGAAGTAATATCTTTTTTTTTTTTCCAGGTGCAGTTCATTTTGATCACAATTCATATAGGACAAATCTACCTCATGGATAATTGCCCATATCAGTATCCTATCTTCATATTCATTATTTGGCTCTACGGCTTTGTGTTTTTAATCCTGTTTCTACATTTTTGGTATCATGCTTACACCAAGGGCCAGCGGCTCCCAAAATATATGAAAAATGGCGTTAGCATAAACAAAAATGAGTGAAGGGCTCAGCTACAAAGTGCAATGAGTTCTTCAGCTTCCAGTACTTGACAATCAAGAAGCTTCAGCACACAGCCCACTAGATGTTTTGTATATGGTTTTTTGGGACAGGAAAATATATTTTATTATAAATTATTTGGAATTTAATCTTGATGTGAGGAGAAGTAAAAACTACTGATTACAATCCTCAAATTTCAGCAAACATGTACATATTGGGAGAAATATATGTATCAGAAAAACAAATATTTAGTAGCTCTCTTAAATGCTCACGTATATTCATTATGGAAATGAAGTGTGTTTGATAAGTATACAACAATACTTTGAACACTGATGAGGATACCTGTGTTTTAACTGGGCCACAGGCTCTTTAGGCCGCTCTTAACTGAAATGGAACAGTTTCATGGATGATATAAAGGGTATAAACCACCTTGTTAATATATCTATCAACTTTGTTTTGTACAAACTTTATTAAAAACTATGATTCATAAATCTTCAAAAACTATTTGAATTTTTAAAGTGTCTTAAGGCTTTAATAATGGGATGGTTTGGAGGAGGCAGTGGCACAACGGCAGGGGGGCAAAAGAGTCAAGATGGCAGTTCTGACTGCATAGCCAAAGCCCTGTCCCTTTTTTGTGTGCATCACACACACACAAAAGGGGTAGGACTTTAACTGCACTGGTATGACCGTCTTCACTTTTTTGACCCCCAGCCCCTGACAAGTAGCAACATTAATGCTCATTCTTAAGCTTAGCCTGTCTGTACCCAACAGGTTTGTATGTGCATCTGGTGGAGCTGATTCCCCTCTCAAAAACCTGTGTCATAATAAATGTTATGGCCTTTAAGATGACCCAAGATTTTGCTGTATGTCTGTGAAAGCAGCCTGCACATATATGCTGAAGATAAAAATTATATAACTGGGTGACTGAGTCACTCATTTGGTGTGTCTCAGCCCAACCCACCTCCCAGTTGTAGAGATGATACACTAATACCTCGGATCACGAACGCTTCTGTTCACGAACAATTCGGTTTGCAAACAGCATTCGCAAATTTTTGCTTCCGGTTGCGAACTCCACATCGGGGGACAAACACAACCCGCGGCCATCTTCCCTGCTCTGACATGGTCGTGGCTTCCTCTAGGCGAGATCGCAGTCGCAGACAGACACTTCCTATGAAGCTTTTTAGCACATACAGTACATCCAGCATGGCTCCAAAGAAAGTGCAGAGCAAGCATGATGGTAAAAAGAAAGTGCAGAGCGGTAATGAAGGTGACAAGAATGTGCAGAGCAATAATGAAGGTAACAAGAATGTGCAGAGCAAGAATGGTAAGAAGGTTTTGAAGAAAATAACCATTGAATTGAAGAAGGAAATTGTAGAAAAACATGAGCGTGGTATTCGTGTGACTGATCTGGTCTCGGAGTACAAGATGGCGAAGTCGACAATCTCGACTATTTTGAATAAAGATGGTTAAAAAAAATACATATGGTTCAGAACAGATTAACCTTATTTACATTGAACCTTATGGGAAAATTGATTTGGTTGGCGACCACGTTCGTAGGGTCAGAACGGATTAACCTTATTTACATTGAACCTTATGGGTAAATTTGATTTGGTTCGCGACCAATTCAGTTTGCGACCAGAATCGTGGAACTAATTAAGTTCGTAAACCAAGGTACCACTGTATTACAGAACTTCCCAGCAACTACTTGGTCTTGGCTATCTCAAGAAAAGTTAAGTAAAGCTGGTTCTGGTTAACCCTGGTTGTTGCACCACTAGGAAATCCCAGGGAGGTAAACTAGACTGAGAAATTGAAAATAAAAATTTCTCAAAGAAGGTATGGCAACTTATTTCTGTATTGTTGCTAAGAAAACTACATGGATGTGGAGGCAAGCTTGAAGTGAGGGTGCCTTTTTTGTTTTGACCTCTCAGAAAAAAGGTAGGCTGTAAATGCAGTAGGTAATGTGGCTATGCCCTGAACTCTAAATAACCTGCTAAGCTAAAGATCAGGGAGGATTAGTGGTGGTTTGGTGCCAAGGATACACAGTCTGTATATGTGAGAAGCCATATAATAGAAAGGGCCTGCTTTTATGTATGATGACTGGCACACTGGAGTTTATTTGGAAAGCCAGATCAGGTTCCTTTATGGCTGGATTTGTAAAATGATGCACTTACGCTTGCTAAAATACTATCATGTTTTAAAGTAAACATGATTACCTTCAGGAATCAGATCAAGCTTATTAGAGGGAGTATATGCTAGACTGGAAGGCTCACAGCAAAGCCCAGCCTCCATCCCTGGAAAAGGCTACTGGCAGTTAGTAAATCCTAAGTCAGGGTGACAGAGAACTGCCCTTTAGCGGATCTAAAATTCAGTTTTACATGTACACCAACTCTGCCTGGTTCCAGTCTCTCCCGCTGTGTTTGACCCGGGGGCCCTGGACCCCACTCAGATGTCTTGGTTACAAATCCCAGAATATGTAACCAGGGTTTGAGATACTATCTGGGACCTCTGCCCCTGGTAATCACTTGGTCTAGAGGGCTAGCTCAGGGATTTAGGGAAAGCTGATGGCGACATACAAATAAAGCAGAGAAATGAAAGGTTCGCATGAATTAACCCATGATTTTGTAAAACCTGGTTGAGCAAGTCATTATTACCTCGGTTCTCACCAAGGCAAAATGAGGCTTAGGACGCCGTGGCCGCGTCACATGGCTTCCTCCATTCTTACCTTGGCGAGGCTGCACCATCAATATAATGGGAGGGGTGGAATTCTTCCAGACTCGGCGATCACGCAGTAGTGATCTGAGCAGGAACCCACTGAATCCCTCGCAGCAGCGTCACCTGCGGCAAAATAAGCGCGCAAAAGCATTATCCCTGAATACCGCAGGGGATCCGACTCTAGCCCATTCATTTCATCTCGCTTACACCCCAGCGATTGGTGACGAAGGAAAGGAGAAGAGCCCCTCATTGGACATTGTTGGTAAAATACACCCCTGACGTTTCTAGCAGGGAACCAATCCCCTGCTTTTGACGCCAAAGAGGGAACGCATGATTCTTTTTTTTTTTTAATGAGCAGAATACGAGAGGTTTCCTGAAGGACTGCCGCCAATCGGCTAATTCCGAAGTATCATGTGATCTAGCTTTGGCCCAATCAGAATTAGGTAGTCCCTGATTCAAACTTTACTTCGAAGGTTCGATGCTGTGTCCATCGGTCGCCGTGGAGACGGGCCGCGGAGTTTTGTAGTCTCGTGGCGGCCGATGGAACCTCGACTCGTGGGCCCGGGGCCCTACCGAGCAACTCGGCTGGTGAGTAAAGCACGGGCTGCGCTTGTTTTCCGGAGGCTTGCTAGCAGTCCCTGCCTTTTCGTCCCGGAGGATAAGCAAGGAATGCACTCTACACGTGATCAGGAACCCTTCCCCTTTAATAGACTCTTGATACCGCATTCCTAGGTCTTAAGTAAAATCCTGCTTGGGAACCGCAGCGTAGACGCTGTAAGTTTAATGTAGATAAAATAGTTGGTAATTGAGTACAGTTCAGGTGGCCTGGCTAACAATGCTGTGCAGTGTTAATGATCTTCAATTGGCAAAAAGCGTATTCGTATGTATGGTGAATTTCAATCCCTGTAATTTGCAGCCAGCTTGGGAATTAGCCCAGCACTTCTGCGCAGGTGCTGCACTGAAGAGGGCTGATATTTTGTATATGCTGAGCTGTCTTAGGAAAGATTGCACTTCTCCACGGTCCCTGGCAGAAATGCGTCTTTCATGTAAGCTACTAACGTTTCTGCTAGGGATGCTGGGATCTCCTGCATTCAAAGGTGATTCTGTGCCACTGAACTATGGTCTTTCCCTAAGTACCTGTTATGTGCCTGATTCAGCTATGCTCACCTTCAAGTGTACTAATGCATATATAGGGTTAGTTAGTAGCACCTAGCTTGAAAAAGCTAAGTCTGGTTGATCTGCTTAGTTTGGGATGGGAGACCACCAGAAAATCATAGGATGGCAGCCTAGATAGGGAAGGAGAATCAAAGCAAAAAAACTTGCTGAAATAAGGCACCTGCATACTGTTGCAAGAAAACTAAAAGTTCATACCGGTGCTTTTGGGTTTTGACATGTATTTTAATACATATTTGTTTGGACATTCTTTTAATGCATGTATGTTTAGGTTCTTTCTGAATTGTAACCAGAGCCTGCATGACTGCTGCTGTATCTGCAAAACAAAATCTGCCACAACCTGGGCCACATCTCACCTTGGTCAGGGTAACATTCAAGAGGTTAGGAAAAGATCCAGAGTCCCAGGATTTGGAGAGTAAGCACTAGCTAGCTGTGATAAGAATATCATTTCACGCACACACAAAACACACACCTTAAACTAAGCCCTTGGCTTCTCTAACATGGTAACTCTTACATCAGCTGACGTGAATCCATAGAGTTTCAGGCAGAAATCTTTCTGGGCACTACCTGAATATTTCAGAGGTTCAGTCTGAATTCTTCTGCAGGCAAAACAGAGGTCATATAAGAGCTGTTCATCTTCGTTTTACGCCTCACCACCATCAAAACTGAGCTGTATTTTCTTCTCTGTGTGCATAGCATCCATAGCTTCATAAACAGATCACTGGTTTACTGTGCAGCAGAATATGGTGTTAAAGCCTCGAATGGGGTGTATCATTTTACACTGCAGATATGAGAATATATTTCCAATTATATGACTTTAATAAAAGAATTTCTTGCTATTAGAAATATATACCACAGATTAAGACTAAGGTACAGCCTTTCTTATTGATATGTTGGGACTTTTTTTTAATTAACGTGGGAATATTTTGCATCCAGCAAGTGGTGATTTCTTCAGTATTCCATGTTTAAACAAACAATGGCCTTGTGTAATGCTAAATCTAGCCAGGGTACTGAGTCACTAAGTGTTTTCCGGGGTGGTAGTGGTCCTTTGGTATGTTATGCAATTCCAGCCACTGTGTTTTATTTAATAAACCATGATTAAAACATTGTAGTTTAATGCAGTGTGTGAATCCAGCTTGTATGTCCATACAGAACTTTGAACAGTTTGAGAAAAAAGTTCCTAGTTTTCTATAATGAGGCTTTATCATCAACATTACTCCTGATATGAATTTTAACCCCTGCCCCAAGTATAAATAAATACACAGACTCACACATACACACTTGATAGAGGTAGGTGAAATAGGGCCATCTGAGCTGCAAACTTCTTGACAGCCACTAGATAGCAGGAAAGAGTGGCAGGTATGGTAGGTCTAGAAAAAAATAATGCAACTTCATCATAGTTGCCACAAATGTTATTTATATGATGAGTTCCATATAAAGTGTAAGGAACAACTTCATCCATCCATTCATTCAATTTATACGACTGCCCATTTCAACAAGTGACTCTGGGCAGCAAACAGAATTAAAATAAAATAAAGACAGTTACAAACATTACAAAATTTTACAAAATACAGATATGATTATTTGGACTTTCTAGATGTTTTGGGCTTCTGCTCTTTTCAGTCCTAACTGCTATGGACAGTGGGTAGGGATTATGAAAACTGCAGTAAAAAACCAATATGTTGCCTCCTCTGAGCTAAAGGGAGTGTTATTTTCCTTCCTCTGCAAAAATGAAATCTGCTTTAAGTCTTGCATGTCCTACAAGAACAAGGACACAGGTCTGTGCAGGTGGTGAAGGGGATCGGTTTTTCTCCATATTTTTTATCTCTTGTCAGCATAATGAAAGGGGATGTATGTTTTTAAGGTAAATCAAGAAAACAATATAAATTAATGGTCAGTATTAAAACAAGCATGACTGAGAATTTCAATACAAAATCACCATGCCACAGTTTTCTCCCTCTTATTATGGACACCTATCAATTCTTATAGTGCTTGTGGTTAATAATCTCCCCCCATACACAATGCCCTCTTTTTCTATTCTGTTAAATATTTTTATTTAAGCAGTTATATGGAGCCTTTCCAAAATGTTCAAGATATATAACTGTGATGGAATGGAATTATGAAGGCCAAGCTCAGGGAGATAAGCATTTTCTTAGCTCGCCAGAACCGCGTCGGAGGAACAAGAGGATGAGACTGGCACCTCCCTGAGGAATTCACACTGTTGTGACTGGAGGACTTTGGGAGCTGGAGTTTTAGTCTGGGAAGATTCTTGCTAGAGGTTGTAGCTAATAAACATAGCTGGACTGAATTTACATGGTCTCTTGGAGTTCCTTGAGCTAGGGCTGACATCAATCTTCCCAGACTAAAACCCCAGCTCCCAAAGTCCTCCAGCCACAACAGTGTGAATTCCTCAGGGAGGTGCCAGTCTCATCTTCTTGTTCCTCACACGCGGTTCTGGCGAGCTAAGAAAATGCTTATCTCCCTGAGCTTGGCCTTCATAATTCCATTCCATCACAATAACCAATGAAAAGAAATATTGCATATAATTTAATAATATTATTAAAATGTAATTAGGATGCTATAGAAAACTAAAATTCTATGTTAGAAGGTGTGATAGATCTTTAAACTGATCCATTTTGTCTCACATTCCAAGGGCTAACCAAGTGCTTATGAGAAGCTCTAAAATGGTACACAAGCACGGTAGTGCCTTCTTTATGTTCCCAAGAAACTAATATTCAAAGGGATATTGCTTCCAATTGTTGACATAATACCTATCCATCACAACTTGTATATTAATAGTCTTCTATGAACTTGCTAGTCATAATTCAGTTACCATCTAAATCAGTGTTTTTCAACCTTGGCCACTTTAAGCATGCTGGCTGGAGAATTCTGGGAGTTGAAGCCCACACATCTTAAAGTGGCCGAGGTTGAGAAACACTGATGTAAACTAACAACTATCAGTCACTACATACTTATAATTAACTCCGTATATTAATTATGGTATCGCTGAATAAGTATTTTCCTCTGTCCTGAACCTCCCACTATCCAAATTCCTTGGATAATCCCAAGTGTTGAAAGCAGGAAAAATATGTCCCCATCCTCCATACCAATTAAAATTGCTTGTGCTTCCATTGTGTCCCTTTTCATTACCATTTTCTATGTAATCATTAAATAAAATCACCAAATCTTAAGACCGGTAATGAAAACAATGTATTTTAAAAAGGGAGCTAGAATGGTTACAACTGAAGGCCTTCCTAAAACTGAATGTTCACACTGGGACAGAAGAACATTCAAAGGTGGAACAAGGCAGATATCTGGTCTAAAATTTAAAACCTGAATGTGGCCATTGAAGAGGTCCTCTCTCTGGTCTCGGTCAAGCATGATTTTAGAACATATACAGTTGTTAAAGGGAGTGTGCTTATATTAAAGAAAATCTTGAGAAACAACCTAAGAAACAGTCATTCATTAGACTTGCTTATGGGCTATGAGATGTAAAAGCTAATCACTGCATTTTTTTAATAATATTTTATTGAGATTTTAAAGATACATATTTAAAAATTAGAAATGAAAAGGAAAATTTGAAATACAAAATATAAAGAAAAGGAAAAGAAAAGGTGAGGTAAAGTAAAAGAAAAAAAGATATGAAAAAAAGATAACTTCCAATCTACCTCTGGTCTTAAAAATAGTAAGGCAATCATAAGTGCTAGTTTTTAATACATTAAATAGGAATAATTCTTTGTCTAAATATATCCCATTACATTTATAATCTAATCTTCAAATCCCCATGTAAGCTTCACCCCACCTGCATTTTGCAAATAGTCCATCAATGGTTTCCATTCTTTAAGGTAGTAGTTATTTGAGTTTTCTTTTAATAGGCAAGTCAATTTGTCATTTTCTGCCATATCCATCAGTTTTAACAACCATTCTTGTATTGTTGGTAGTGTCTGGGTTTTCCAAAGCTGTGCATAAAGAAGTCTTGCTGTGGTAATCATGTACTGAGTAATTCTAATAAGATGTTTTCCTATTTGAAAGTCCATTATCCCCAACAGGAATAATTCTGGTTTAAATGGAATCTGTATTTGTAGTATGCTCTGCATCAACATTTTTATTTGAGTCCAAAATTTCTTTGCAATTTTACATGTCCACCACATGTGGTAAAACGTCCCCCTAATTGCTGCATTTTTAATGATTTCTTGCTTTTGGGAAATAATGATAGAAAAGAGCTTTGGGAATATGGGGAAAAGCCTAAATCCTTGAATCAGGAAAGTCTGCGAGTACAAGTTCTTTGTCCATTCTATTGTTCCTTCTCTAGCGCTGCCCCAACAAGTACTGGCTTGTACTTAGACAAGGCTTTCATGTTTCCTTTTCAGTGGAATGAGACTGTTGAGCTCTTTCGAAATGGAATGCCTTTACGGAAACATCGTTCTCACTTCAAAAGCTATGAACGTTGCTTCACAGCTTCCGAGGCAGTGGAGTGGTTGCACAGACTGCTAAGATGCAACCAGAACTTTAGCCCGGAAGTAACCCGTGCTCAAACGGTTCAGCTTCTGAAAAAGTTCCTGAAAAATCATGTTATTGAAGATATCAAAGGAAGATGGGGCAAGGACGATTTTGAGGATAATGGTAAATTATATAGGTAAATAACTGAATGGATTATTGGGGCAGAAATGTGTGCTATGTTTGTTTTTAAATGACTGTATTTCAAGCTAGTCTTGAATCCTTAGCCTCCAGAAGCAGAAAGAAATGGCATGATTCTTGCAGCAAGAACAATACAAGTAGTCCTCAGTTAACGACCGTGACTGCACTGACTTATGGCAATTCCAGCAGTTGTGGTTGTTAAGCGAATCGTGCTTGGTCGTTAAGTGTGACATGTCATGCTTCCTGTGTGACTTCCTGATGGCTTCCCCACTGACTTTGCTTGTCAGAAGCTCGCAGTGAAGGTTGCAAGTGGTGATCACATGACCATGGGATACTGCGACCATTGTAATTGTGTGCTGGTTGCCAAGTGCCTGAATCCCGATCACGTGACTGTGGGGACACTGTGCCAGCTTCCGCTTCAAGGACTGTCTGTAAGTCTTGTTCAGTGCCATCGTAACTTTGAACAGTCGCTGAATGAGTGGCCACTAAGCGAGGACTACCTGTACTATTTTTCCAAAACCAACCGGACAATTCTGTTCTCACCTTCCATCCCCCAAATTAGGACAGACACTTTTTTTAAGAACCAGAATTAAGCCAGTCACTCTCTCTCAGCCCAACTCACCTTACAGAGTGGTGGTTGTGGGAAAATAGGAGGAGGAAGTAGTATTAGGTATATTCTCCCCCTTGAGTTATTTATAAAAATAATAAAGGTGGGATAATTTTTTTTTTAAAAAGCTGGCAAAACTACATTCCCCCACAAAGTGCACAGTCAACACACCACTCCCCCACACCCAGTAGAAGCAGCACAGAAGAAAAGCTGCCTCTGAAACTTGCAAAGAAAAGCACATCCCACACACCTTTTTCAACACAGATATACCAACCACATTCTCCCTGTGTAGATTATTTATCTTATCAGCTTTAGCTACCTGGTTGGCATAATGCAAGGTAGTTGCTGTGCCTACATCCAAAGAATGCACTGAGCTCTTTTGGGGGAAAATGCCGAACAGAATATTTACATAAAATCCTGTTGACATTGCCTGAATTAGACTGACCCTTTCTAAGTTACCCCACCCAGAACTTTGTAAATATATCACCAAGGTAGAAAAAGTAAACACATAGTTTTTAAAAAAATCTAATGGTCAGTATGGAGCAAAGTTTTGTTGTGGATGATATACATAGATAAAAACAAGAACGTTTGAATTATTTCTGCAAAGATTTGATGGTGGTATAAGCTTCAGCTACATTAGAGGGAGGCAGCTGGAGGCCTCACAACTGCATGGATCCTCCAAAACTCTTAAGCCCTTGAAGCCTTATTTGTCTACAATTGCTGAACATTAAGTGTATGATTCCCATCATTCTGTGATAAATAATAGGTTCGTAATAATAATAATAATATTAAATAGACTTGATAGGTAGACAAAAATGCCAAATCCACTCTAAACATCTGGCTGACACTGCAACCAACCATAATAATATAATAATAAACCTCCAAAATTCCAGGGAGAAAAAAACAGGAATTCCTAGTCCTTTTCATGTGATGTGTATGACACAACTGGGCTCCTTTGCATTCTCATACTCCCCCAAAAGTCCCATCTTTTATCATCAAGACATTGCCTATCCCAATTCTAAACTTCTAAAGTATAGGACTTGTACCTTGGCTGCCATATTTTAACAAGTAGTTAAACACATTAATTTTTAAACATGAATGTATATATTAGAGTACAACAAATACTTTTTGTAATATGTAGATCATGAAAGTACCCTATGAGATTGACTCATATGGGTGTTGTTGTTTATAGAATATCACCTTGTTGTGCATTCACATACTGACATTCCAAGATATCTTCTACCCTGTGGCACACCTAACCTGACTCCAGACTTGGGCGGTAGACTAGATTTACCTTCATCTAATATTTGAAGGCTCAAAGGTTAGCTATTTATATTTAAGATATAAGCAAATATTAAGGTAAAAAAATAGGAAGTAGAATGTCTTGTAAAGGTCTTTAGACTTTGATCACAGTTTTGACTGTAGCAAAGGTCATTTTAACCTAAAAATAGAGCAAGGTGCAACTGCATTAAAATGCCAAAGAGATTATGCTAGTGTCTTCAGTTAAGTGGTCAAGATATGCTAGTATTCTCTGGTTCAACAATCACAGATAGACTTATTGGACCTATTAAGCACAAAAAAAGTGATAACATCTTGATGCCATGAACATGAAGTCCTTGCATTTGAATAGCCTGTCAATGATTAGTTTTAGAATGAAGGAAATAATTTTAAGCTGACATAGTTTAAATGTTTCCAGTCTGTTGGGATATGCCTTAGTGTGACTTTTGTTACATCTTTTTGAGATGAGTGGAAGTGAAGATATCTATACTAAAATGTTTACCTTACCATCATAACTTGTTGGAGATTGATATGCTTACATATTTTTATGTATCACCACATTCCAAATAATTTGAGGCCCTTTACATATAAAAAAGACCAGAGAACAATAAAACCAGAAAAATCATTTCATGGAACTTTCAAAAGGTGATAAGGGCATGAGTCACTGTTGTCAAGCCTCTCCCTTAAAGAAAGGCCCCACAGGCATACCAGCTGGGCTGAGTGAAGGCTTTCCTAGTTATGGTCCCAACTTGCTGTTCTAGCAATAGCTGTGAGTCCAAGAGAACTGCTTAGTTACAGAACAACTCCTTCAGAGGAAATGCAACCCTATCTAAAGTCAGTCAAGATGCTGACAGATAATTTTGGGATGAACAGCACCACTGCATTGAACTTCAGCCTGTCTCCCCTCCCGCCCCCCCCCCCCCCGCATTCAGAACCTGATAGTCTCCAGGCACAGGGTTGGAACCTCTACTGTATTTCACCTAGACCTCAAGTGGTGATGTACCACTAGATGTCATCTGCATATTAATGATACCTCATCTCTATGATCTCCTGCAATGATTTCCTTCCTCTTAAAGAGGGAAGGTTGAAAACTGGGTGGTAGTTGTCCAATATGGCTGGATTAGGAGATGGCTTTCTCAGGAGCAAGCATTCCTTTAAAGCAGTCAGCACAGTCCCCTCTCTGAAAGAAGCATTTACCACCTTTAAAATCCAAGAAAGCACAGTTGCATCTCACAGTCCAGTTGCATCTCACTGGACACTGGTCCATGCAAAATCCAACCCTGAAAAAATGAGAGTGACTTACTTTGAAATGTTTAGCAAATATTACACAGTGGCTCTTCAGAAAATTTACTTCTTCCTCCCTCCCCAGTAGGGAACAGCCTACCTTAAGTAGGGCTGCCAGACAACATCTGTGGAGGACCATCTTAATTATTCATATATCCTTGTGGAGGTCACAGGTGGTTATGCGTATTGAACTGAACAGGGCAAAGGACTAACAATAATGTCCTCCATCTTGAGCTCGCAAGCCAACTGCTCTTAGGGGAGGACAGGTCTAATGTGTAGCTTCCTATACAGGTTGGACCCAAGATTATCCAGAGCAAGCCCATGGAGACATAGACTCCTGAGCTGTCCTGAAATCTGCTCCCCAGGCTTGGGGATTGAAATTCCTCAGCACCAGAAGCTGAGACATTTCAACAGTAGCCTGCATTGAGGTCCGGGAGCAGCAGGTTGGTAGTACATCAGCAGAATCCCTGACTTGTCCCTACATCTTAATTTCATATATAGGTACTCATAACTTTTAAAACACCCAAAATCCAGAAGGAGAAATTTTGGGCTGGGCCACATCCCAACCCTCAGTTTTGATAATACAGACCAGACCCACTCATTCATCTAATAAGTGCAATCTTTTTGCACATGAACCTGGCATTCACCAACATGCTAAGCACCCACAAATTGTTTTCCTAGATATCCCCACCAAAACAACAAGGCATTTTACTAGAAGTAGGAACCCAGTACCGATTAGCTGGCCTTTTCCTGAAACAGCTAACTCAGAACTTACTGTCAAACCTTCCTTTGCCCATCACAATTGCAACTGGCTCCACTTCCTTTCTTCCCATTCCCTCAGTGAGTTTCTGGATCCATCCCATTGCTACTAGCAGCCTTCCACACAGATAACCCATCATTATTCAGTGCAACACAGCTGATCTATCTACCTCCTATGCAACCATGCATGCCTTGACCTGACACCTTTTATTAAACACCCACTTTGTTCCCACAAAGCACATGTTCCCCAAACACAGCCAAGCTGAACTACCTCCCATTTGGGGCCCCGGGGCCCCTTTTATCTAGTATCTTGCTGCAAGAGGTTTATTCCTGTATGCTCTAATTCCAGGGAACCACCAGCTTTTACCTACTTCGAGGAGTTCATACTGTAGTTCAACCTTGTGCTGTGGGCAATGACACACAGCTCTTATATTGCTGCACAGGGCTTCTTCTCATCACTTTGACCACCCCAACAGAGCAGAACTGCCAGTGGCTGCTGGGACAGCATCCACAAAGCTCCCTAGCAATCTTCTGCCCAGCCCACTAGTATCTCCTACAGCCTAACCTGTGTGATGCTACATGGGTCCTGTTGTGAGAGGATTGCAGATCTCAATTTACATCCAGGTTTTGGAAGGCCCTCTTCCAACTACTAGACATTTAGAGTCATTTGTCGTACTCCATCATCTGTCCCCTAATGGGTACTTGAAGAGAGTGAATCAATTATTGGAACAGTACTTGAACTCTTATCTTATCTTGCAGAATTTGCCTATAACAGCTGAATACGTTCCTCCTTAGGCATGTCTCCCTGTCAGGCAGTTTATGGCTACTATTTCCACATCTTGCCCTCCAGGATTCTGGCTTCTCCTGTTCCTCGCAGGCCTGTTTCTCCACAGGTTACTCAGCCCCTCTTTTAAAAAAATCTAGATTTGGCAAAGACTCTAAATAAGCAATGGCAAACTTAGAGAGCTACAACAGGGAAGCTGGTCAGTAGTTGATTATATAAGCAATTTCAGGTTCCTGGCAGAGACCAAAAGTGGATTGAGGGAGCTCTGATGAACTTTTCAGGAAGGACACACAGATGCAATCCTTCATGAATTGGCCAGAATAGAATGTCCTTCCCTATAATATTGATCCATCAGTGCCTGGATATTGAGGCCCATGCAAATGGGCAGAATTAGATCTCATTTATCTCTGGAAGAAAATACTAAATATAGGCATGCAAGACCATGTTAATATTGTGGGGGCCTGGGCTGCCATATACCAAACTCCAACGTGCTCACCAATGGGCTGCATTCGGTCTAGAAGGGCTTCTTGATTGGTGAACTATGGTCACTTAGCTAGCTGTAACTCCAATTGCAAAGCCTAGCTGGCACTTGATCTTGCCTAAAAAGATCCAGATGTGATCCCTACTCAGGCCATGATTGATTCTGGAGCCACTGGTAATTTCATGGACCTGACATCTGTTTTTGTTGTTGTTCAGTCATTAAGTCATGTCCGACTCTTCGTGACCCCATGAACCATATCCCATCAGGCCTTCCTGTCCTTCACTGCCTCCCTGAGTTTACTCAGTTTCATGCTCTTTGCTTCAGTGATGCTATCTCATCCTCTGCTGTCCCCTTCTCCTTTGGCTTCAATTTTTCCCAGCATCAGGGTCTTTTCCAAAGAGTCTTCTCTTCGCAGGTCTCTGTAGAGACCTATAGCATTCTGAGACATGCCATACAGCCTTCTGTGTCCATAGAAACAATTGATGGGAGATCCCTGCTATTTGAACTGGCTACTGACCTAGTGGAGATGGGGTTAGAAAGGCATGTAGAGCAATTAAAATTCTACCTGGCCCTTAATTTTCCAATGATTCTGGGCACTCCTTGACTCCATAACCATGACCTTAAAATCGTCTAGTCAAAAGGAATTAATATGTTTCAACTCACCCATCTGTGAGAAGCACTTCTCAGCAAATCAGAAAAAAAAATAGAGTAAAACCAGTCTTCCAGACAAATATGTGAACTTCAGCAATGTCTTCAGTGAACATGAGGCTGATCACCTACCACCATATTGTCCCTGTGACTACCCTATTGACATGGTCCCTGGACCCTAGATTCCAGTGGGGGAGATCTACCGCCTTTCAGAAACTGAACTTGCAGCTCTGCAAAATTTCATTAGAAAAAACTCAGGAGGTTTAATTTGTCCTTCCACTTCATCTGTAGCTGCTTCCATTCTACTTGTCAAGAAAATGTCAGGAGAACTGATGCTCTGCAGTGATTACTTGGCCCTCAATCAGATCACAATCCAAAATCAGTACCCGCTGCCTTGATCTCAGAACTTTTGTGGAAGGCCTGAAGTTTTACAAAACTCAGTCTCAGCGGGACTCACAACTTGATATGAAACTAAGAGGACAACTGATGGAAAACTGCTTTTCACACCTGATATGGCCATTTTGAATATATTATGAAGTCATTTGGTTTATGCAACGTTGCTGCAATATTCTAGCACTTGATGAATGACATTTTCAGGATTTTACAAACCAGTTTGTCATAATCTATTAAAATGACTTCCTGATTTATTCACACTCCCTTCAGCATCATGAATACAGTGTAAGAGCTGCCTTGCAGTTCCTCAGAGAACATCATCTGTATGCAACTCTTGAAAAATGCAACCTTGAAGTCAATGCTATTGATTTCCTAGGGCGTTGCATCTCTACAAATAAGGTCCAAATGAACCCAACCAAAGTAAACAGTTATCCTAGTCTGGCAACCCCCAAAGTAGGTGAAACCTATGCAGAAACTAATGGATTTCACAAACTATTACTACACCTTCATTCCAAATTGCAGAACTCACAGCTTCTTTAACTAAACTGTGCTGGAAATGTACCCCATTCAGATAGAATATTCTATCCGTAAGGTTTCCAATAGATAGATAGATAGATAGATAGATAGATAGATAGATAGATAGATAGATAGATAGACAGACAGACAGACAGACAGACAGACAGATAAATAAATAAATAAGGATTTCTCCACTCAGCCCATCCTCCAACATACTGACACTATTCAACCATTTGTAGCTGAAACAGACATTTCTGACATCACAGTATGAGCTACTTTGCTACATGCTACAGGAAAAACACAAGAAAGTTCAATCTACTAATCTATTAACAATTCTATACTATCTGGAACAAGGAGCTCTTGGCTGTTAAGGTAGTCTTTGAAACTTGGAGGTAGTTGCTGGATATTGCTCAACATTCTGTGCAAGTTCAGACCAACTATCATAACTGGGGAAGAGAGCATGAGGTTGAAAGTGCCCTCTACGCTTGGGAAAGGCAGTGCTAAAAATGCAGACTGGAGTTCTGCAACCGGGTGGAATGCTCCCCCCACCCTTGTCAAGGCCATCCCTTGATACCCCTTAACATCCCTTAACATCCCTTGTTAGGTCATCCCCACCCCCCATGTAAAAGTTTTACAGTCCTGGAAACATGATGGGGAAATGCTCAATTCCCCCTAGTCTAGTGAGAGAGGCCGACTGACCAACATAGACTCACCACACAGACATCCATGCCAATGTCCCAGCTAATCAATTGGCCATTCCCAGCTATTTGACTGGCATAACAATGTCCCCAGCTGGCTAGTTTAGCCACACCCTAGCTTTTTCAAGAACGTGCCATGTCCATAGGCAACTGGGTCAGCACACACTTGGAAGAGTTTCTTCCCTATGGTTCATTCCTTGTTCAGGTCAAACATCAGATATCATAGTTTAGAGTTCAAAAGTTTATTTAGTATTCAAGGCAAGAGCATTGAATTTGGCCAGCTCCATGCCAGGGGCACAACACCCTTTTATAGTCAGGCTGTTTCTACCTGTGCATGTCTAGTTTTAAAGTTCTTAAATTCTAACTTGCCTAATATGGTTTAGCCCGAATTCTAAATGGTATGCCTTATCTCTGTTGCTAGTATCGTAATGGTTATTTCTCATTCTTCCCTTATCTGTCTATGTGACACTTTCACTTCTCTGTAATGGTGGATTGGCTTTCCCTTCTAAAATGGTGTTAGTTCAGCTTTCAGATAACTACTTTCTAACCACACCTTACCCTACCCACACCCTTAGACTCAAAAAGGGAAAGCCAACCCAGAGGGGATGTGGGTGAATGGAAGAACAGGAGACAAGAAAGCAGGAAATGATATTTGGACAAGTGCAGCAGCTACAGGCAAGTAAAAGGGCTCACACTCAACTGCTGAAACTACAAACCATGGTAAACAGCCCATCTTGGCTTGATTCCTGCCTGGAGTTTGGCTTGGGTCTTAAATCATAACTTTGCTTAAAATGGAGCTCAGCAGCAAATTTGTTTTGCAGATGTGTTTATGAGAGGAGCTAAGGGGTTTATGCAACACAAAATCCACAATGAATGTAAGAGCTTTTATAGGTAGTCAAGGTCTGTATGCCACTTCAGCAACTTTTAATTACTATAGGGACTGAGCCCCAAAGACTTACAGTGGTACCTCGGGTCACGAACGCTTCTGTTCACGAACAATTCGGTTCACGACAGCACCGTTCGCAAAATTTTGCTTCTGTTTGTGAACTCTGCATCGGGTGACGAACAGGATCCGCAGCCATTTTCCCTGCTCTGGCATGTGGTCGTGGCTTCCTGTAGGGAGGGGGACTCTCCCTCCAAACAATAACTGCCTCCCCACCCGCCTTCCTGTCCTCCACGGCAGAAGTCGCCTCAAGCAAGGTTAGCATTCTCTCTCTTCATACTGTACTGTACTGTACTTTGTTTCATATTTTTGTGGTTTAAAACAAAAAATACATATGGTTCAGAACGGATTGACCATATTTACATTGAACCTTATGGGAAAATTTGATTCAGGTCACGACCAATTCGGGTCGTGACCAGAGTCGCGGAACGAATTAAGTTCGTGACCCGAGGTACCACTGTATTTACCTGGCTAAGCCAACTCAGAAGGGCTAGGAGGATGGAGTTAATCTTTCATATTGTCAGGGAAAGTGTGTGGTAAGTAAAGCATTGTATAAAGTTTTCAGCTAAGCCAGCATTTCTCACATTTGGCAGCTAAGATGTGTAGACTTCAGCTCCCAGAATTCCCCAGCCAGAAATGTTAAAATGGCCAAGATTGAGAAATTCTGATCTAAACTGCAGTGTGTCCAGTCATTGCAAAAGAGCCCCTTACAATAACCTGGATTATCTTTAAACAGCTTGGAAGCCGAATCAACACCAGATCACTCTTTCTTTCCTGGTTCAATTTTGGAGTGTAATCATGACTTTGTTGGCTGAAATTCTTCTGTGCGATGGTAAAAATGCAACTGCAGCTAAAACATCACAATTGGTTAAAAAATAATGGATCTTATTAAGTGATGACATATACCTGGTTGTGATGCAACCTTTCTGGTATAATTTCAGGTTCATTATTAAATTATCAGGACTCATGCATGATCCTAAGTAATCCTGGTATTATTTCCTCTGGCTGATACCTTGCCATGATGTAGACATTCATGAAAAATAAGCCTATCATGGCTACTAACCATGATAGCAATCTAGCATCAAGGGCAATCTACTAGATTAATGTTATGCTTATGTACTTCTTATGGAGACCCAGGAGCATTTGGTTGAACATTGGGACAGGACAATTTATAAAATTACTTGATCTAATCCAACGCTATTCTTAAGTTCCTGTGGTAGACAATTTATTACTGCTCATGACCAAAAAACCCCAAAAACAATGGTAGCCAGAAAATATATCATCCAATGATTTGTAGCAGTATATAAACTTAAACATTTGTACAATTTTATAATCACAATCAACAGCTTCCATAAAATAAAGTAAAATAAAACAAAATAGATAACATTGCCAGGTTTCATCATTTGTTTCCTAGTAGCACAGGCTCTAAAATAGAATTTGTAAACTTTGAAAGTAACATTCTCATTAGAATTCATGAGAACTGAGATACATAATTTATCTCAAATTCTACATACATAATTTATCTCATTTATCTCAAATTCTACCAGGAAACATTTAAAATTGGGCCTATAATAGAAGCAGGAAAATATAAAATTGTCAGTATAACAGCACATGAACCATGGCTTTAGCTGCTCCCAAATAACAGGTATAAAACTCTGAAAAGAAATATCTTTTTTCCAATAAGACTGAAGGCAGAGTATTGAAACAAGTGAAAGTGAAAATCGTGCAATATTTTGCAATATCAGGTTTATTTATAATATTTAGCATGGATAAAAGTTTTGCTTTGGTTTCCCTTGTCAAAGCAAAAAGACTTCTTAGCATTTTCATGTTATAAATTGATATCATTGTTTGCTGTCCTATAACCTCTTTAGCTTTGGGGAAACCCAAAGGTTTGAAAGCTGTGTATTAATCTGTATAGATAAACCACGTTGTGTAGTTTTGTCTCCAAAGTTGTCTTCCAACTTAAAGAAAGGTGGTCTAGTAGCATCAAGGGGGCTAGATCCTCAGGGCAGAATGCCAGTGATCCTATGATGGTTTTAATACACTGTTTTCAAATTTTAGGTTTCCTCCTTTCTCACCATTAAAACCATACCCTAAACGATCTCCTTACCGAAAAGAAATTGTGAAATTCCCAAACTGGAATGACTTTGAAAGAGTTACTTTCCAAGAGCACATCCCAGTGAAACCTATCATACTGGTAAGATATCTTCCTATACTTTAATGTGTAATGCATTGTTTGAGTTACTTTGCTGTATACTACATACATGATATTATGTCAAGACTATCTTCTTTTCTGCCTTCTTGTTTGGAAAGATACCAAGAAAAAATTAAAATGGTGGATTTATGAAACTTGTTCCATTAATATGAATTGGACTTAGTTGGGACTCTTTTCATAGATTTGGTTAAATATATTGCTGAGGAAGCAATGTTGTCATGGAAGATCAAAATTATAGATTAACAATAATTAGGGTTTTTCTCCTCATGCTGCTACAGAATTCTGAAATGTGGTTCAAACGTCACAGCATAGCAATTGGAGAAGTACCAACATGCAAACTTATACATCGTCGACAGTTAACAGAGGCAAATCTAGAAGACATATGGAAGTCCAGGACATTGACATAGTAAGCATATTGCATGAGTTGTTCTTTTACAAAGTAAACTACTACAATTAGTATTAGTGGTTTGCTCCTGAAATTAAAAATAGAATACTTAAAAACCCCTGGTGTTCATTCAAAAAATCCAAAATCAACAATGAGCAAATCTGTAAATTGGTTTCTGTGTCTCTCCATACTTTTTTGTTGTTGTTTCCAGCAGATGATCTACAATGCCAACCCTGATTAAAATCCTGTTTTATTAAAAATATTACTTCTAATCCATCCACAATTTACAATATTGGAGAGCTGACTACCATTAATTTAGTGCGATGTTTTCTTACAGCAGTTAAACAAAGAACTAATCTGGAATGTAGACTGAAACATTTTCCTATCCTTTGGGTATTTTGTTCTGTAAGTTATATGTGCCAAACTGTATTATCAAGGAGCAGGATGGGCATGTTATTAAACACTGAAGAGAAGGTGGTATAATTCTCTAGCCTATCCCTTCCTTTTCATTTTAGATTAAAGTATTTTAAATTAAAGTAGCACTATCATATGTAATTTGGTTTGTGTCTAAAATATAAGTCTTTGTGTTTATAAATTTTTTTTTTTTTAACAGCTACCATTTTACTAATGAAGCCTTGGCTTCATTATGCACACAAACAGTACTGTCCAAAAGTTTTAGGCAGGTGTGAAAAAATGCTGTAAAGTAGGAATGCTTTCAAAAATATATATTGTAATTGTTTATGTTTATCAACTTACAAAATGCAAAGTGAGAAAACAGAAGAAAAACCCAAATCAGATTAATATTTGGTGTGACCTTCAAAACAGCATCAATTCTTCTAGGTATAGTTTTTAAAGAAACTCGGCAGGTAGGTTGTTCCAAACATCTTGGAGAACTAACCACAGATCTCCTGTGGATAAAGGCTGCCTCAAATCCTTGTCTCTTCATGTAATCCCAGACAGACTTGATGATGTTGAGATCAGGGCTCTGTGAGGGCCTAACCATCACTTCCAGGACTCCTTGTTCTTCTTTATGCTGAAGATAGTTCTTCATGACAATGGCTGTATGTTTGGGGTCATTGTCCTGCTGCAGAATAAATTTGGGGCCAATCACATGCCTCCCTGATGGTATGGCATGATGGATAAGTATCTGCCTGTATTTCTCAGCATTGAGGACACCATTGATCCTGACTAAATCTCCAACTCCATTTACAGAAATGCAGCCCCAAACTTGCAAGGAACCTCCACCATGCTTCACTGTTGCTGCAGACGCACATTATTGTACCGTTCTCCAGCCCTTTGGCGAACAAACTGCCTCCTGCTACAGTCAAATATTTCAAATTTGGACTCATCAGTCCAGAGCACCTGCTGTCATTTTTCTGCACCCCAGTTCCTATATTTTCGTGCATAGTTGAGTCGCTTAGCCTTGTTTCCACATTGGAGGTATGGCTTTTTGTCTGCAGTTCTTCCATGAAGACCACTTCTGGCCAGACTTCTCTGGACAGTAGATGGGTGTACTTGGGTCCCACTGGTTTCTGCCAGTTCTGTGCTGATGGCACTGCTGGACATCTTCCAATGTCAAGGGGAGTAAGCGTGATGTGTCTTCCATCTGCTGCATTAAGTTTCCTTGGCCAACCACTGCATCTACGGTCTTCAGCGTTGCCCGTTTCTTTGTGCTTCTTCAAAACAGCTTGAACAGCACGTCTTGAAACCCCAGTCTGCTTTGAAATTTTTGCCTGGGAGAGACCTTGCTGATACAGTATAACTACCTTGTGTCTTGTTGCTGTACTCAGTCTTGCCATGGTGTATGACCTGTGACATGAAACTGTCTTATAAAACCTCACCTTAGTAGCAGAGTTTGGCTGTTCCTCACCCAGTTTTAAGCCTTCTACACAGCTGTTTCTGTTTCAGTTAATGACTGTGTTTCAGCCTACATATGAAACTGATGATCATTAGCACCTGCTTGGCATAATTGGTTAATCATACACCTGACTCTAATCCTACAAGATCCCTGAGTGTGTGCAAGTGTACAAAGTGTGCAAGTGTAAGACTTGACGCTGGTTTGAAGCCAAAGGGTAGTCACACCAAATATTGATTTGATTTAGATTTTTCTTCTGTTTGCTCACTTTGCATTTTGTAAATTGATAAACATAAACAATTACTGTCGAAGGCTTTCACGGCCGGCATACGATGGCTGGTGTGGGTCTTCCGGGCTGTGTAGCCGTGTTCTTGAAGTTTTGTTTCCTAACGTTTCACCAGCACCTGTGACCGGCATCTTCAGAGTGCAGGAGCACAGACAGGAGCAGCTCTGGGCACAGAGAGAACTGCTCCTGTCTGTGCTCCTGCACTCTGAAGATGCCAGTCACAGGTGCTGGTGAAACATTAGGAAACAAAACTTCAAGAACATGGCCACACAGCCCGGAAGACCCCCACCAGCCATAAACAATTACAATATATATTTTTGAAAGCATTCTTACTTTACAGCATTTTTTCACACCTGCCTAAAACTTTTGCACAGTACTGTATATTCATGCATGCATAGGTACATAATTCAGTGACAATTTGAGCTATTTAATTGTAATTTATAATTCTTTTCCAGATAACTGCTGCTAGTTTAATTAAATGTGTTTGCTTTATGTCCTTTATAGCTTGCAAAAAACTTTAGGTCTGGATTCTCTGAATGATATTCTGGACACCAAACTTGTAAATCCAAAGGACATCATTCAGAATGTGTATAATGTCAACAAACAAGGAACTGTCATTTTAGAAGATAAATCAAGTAAGTGGAACTTGTTTAATATGTTACAGTTTTGCTGAAATCTATTCAGGAAATAAATATATATTGATCACTAACCTGCTCATTCAGTGGCAATAAAGTTCTGGGATAGATTTGTCTAAAGAAACATGTGATAATCTGCTTCCCTGTGAAATCTAAGGAACTTTGATTTGATTTGAAACTTTGATAAATCCCATTTACTTTTTGCTGTCTTCCTTGTTCATACATAACTCCCCCCACCAACTCAATCTCATTCCAGGACAGAGCACAGCACGCCTATTTGTGAATGGGAGACAAACCTTTATAGTCACTTCATTTCTATCTGAGGTAGATTTCCTTCAAATGGAAACTATTATGTTTGTCCCTCAAGGCTCCATTCTGTTTCTAGTGTTTTTCAGTAGCTACATAAACCTGCTAGGAGGGATTATCAGGAGATTTAGAAGTAGGTCCTCTCAAGAACTAACTTTCCATAACATCTTCAGAAGATGGTAGGACTCCTGTGAAAGCCCAACTGCAGTGAGAAATTGGCTGGATGAGGGATAATTGAAACTGAACCCATTAAGGGTGGTCTGAGTTAACTTTCTGCAAGTATGTTTCACTGTGTTGTGTGCTACTGAAATGATAGGCAACATCCTTAGCAAAACTGAGTGAATGCATTTAGCTGTGCTTCTTAAAAAATTCTTCATGACATAGTGATCATCTCTGTGCACAAAGAAACAGAATACTTGCTATCTTATTCTGTTAGAAAATCATGTGAGTTATTGTTTTCTATTGTAGTTGCTGATACTGTTTCGGTACACTAAAATCATTTCCATCAATGCCTACGTGAAGTCATCCTTAGCTGACAAGTGAGCAGCAGCCTATAAAAACTCATACAGTTCACTTTATAGCTAAGAACTAAAGGGGAAAGATATTACTCCTCTACTATGGGAAGAAGCATAAAATGGTTAAATAAATAAATGCCTGCAGTTGTAATTTAAAGCCCAGTTTCTGTGCTCTCTTTAGTAAGTGTTAAAAATTCTTTAATGCAGAAGAGGTTCCTCACTGGGTTCTGTCAGCAATGAAATGCTTAGCAAACTGTAAGTATTCCTTATTTCAAATCAGTACGCTGCTTTTTAAACTTCTGCTTTCCCATTGACTTCAGTGAAGCGGAAATCCTCCATTCTTTTCTTTTTTAATAGACTGATTTTGACTAGGATGAATCTGTTTTCCAGCATAGAGGTTTTCCAATAACATGATAGTTTCTGCAACAGAGTCACTGGTCTGAGATGGGTGGCTATATAAATTAAATAAATAAATATAGTTGGGATTAAATCAGTCTGCGGCATAGAGCATCTCATTCTCATCGCCCATTGCTCCAAAGCTGCAATTTCTTTGAGTGGAGTAACTTCCTAGGAGTGGGATTAATATTCTCTTGACCCTCCCGGAGCCCCAGATAGTAGGGCTAGTCCTCTTACAAATTCTCTTGAGTCCTTAGACATTTAAGGTTACTGAGGGAGACGGAAGGAACCAAGTTGAACTTTCTAAAAGTTGCTAATAGAAGTGAAGGAGAAATTTCCTTGTATATCATTCACAGATCATAATGCTAAAAGACCCAGTTAAACTTGGTTTCTTCAAGTATAGAAAGTGTCAGGTTGGATGGCCTTTTTTTTATTGGCATTGCTACTTTCCTGTAAGTCAAATTAGAGTGTGCCTAAATTCTTGAAGGAAAGCTGACCCTTTCATTCAGTGTCTTACTCAACATTACATATAGAGGCAATTTGGATTTGGTGATAAAGAGAATACAATGTTTTTAGGTTCTTTGGAATGGCCATATACACATGGAGGATATACTAGAAGAAAAAGTTACTGAACAATGTGTGTTTGTAAGTTGCTTCGTGGTATAGTTCCAGGTAATTTTGTGTTGTAAGCCGCCCAGAGTCCCCCATTGTGGGGAGATGGGCGGGGACAAGTTAAATAAATAAATAAAAAATAATTTTAGTATATCATTCATAGTTGCAGTCATTCCCTACTATTAGAATGCCCCTTCCATTGTTCATCCTGGTTATGTTTTGTGTTAAAGGTAATCCCTTTTAAACCAGGGATTATCTAGCTGGAGAAGCAGGGAGATGAAGGTTATGCCTCTGGAGTGCTTTCAAACAGGTAATTCCCTGAGTATATTTTGAAGTGGTTTGGCTGAGTGAAAAATCTGTGCTGCACACATTTAAGCCACCAATTTGTTTAGAAAGTTCAAAACTGTCTTGAAATTATTGAAATTTATGAATAGGCATGTGGTGGTTGAAAGTCAAGTTTTTAGAAGGACACTAGCTGAAGTCCTTTGTTAACTGTTTAATTTCTTGCTTGTTGAATATTTTTCATTCCTATAAACTATGTGACAGTGTTTCCCTTATGACTAGAAATGTAATTAGTGCTGTTTCTGCAGCCTTCACAATCCAACCAAGAATTCTTTTTTTTTTTCACTCCACTTCCCCCTTTTCCATTCTTTTTAGGGCCCAGATGTCCAGATCTGAAACAGCCCACCTATTCAGGTTTTGAAAGAGATGTCTTTAGAACCATAGCAGATTATTATGCACACATGAAGGAGCCTCTTCTCACATTCCAGTTCTTTGATGTTTTTGTGAGTGTGCTAGGTAAGTTATCATGTAAAAGGGGTACCTAGCAGGCTGAGCCCACAGTGCTTGTGTTGCAAAACTTGGTGGGTTTCATGCTTAGCAATGTCCTTCAGCATCTTTCCTAATGACAAATGATTCCTTCTAGAGCTTGATATTTTGAGAACCATTGCTGTTAAATGATGAACTTCTAACAGAACACCTAAAAATTATACATTTTTAATCTGAACTTTCAGGTTGCCCAGTTCAGACATTACAATCCTTTAGGAAGGAAGGCTTCCTAAAGACAGCAGTGCAAATAGCCCTGAGCCAGTTTATTCAGAGATTTACCTGGAGTGCTATAGGAGGAAGACTCAAAGCAAGTCTGACCGGACAGGGGTAAGAGCCCATATTAGGGATTATCTCGTGGTGATAAGGATGACAAAATGTCAATATGTTCCTATCCTTATTGCATCTGCTGTTTAGGGCGACCTGGTCCCTATTGGGTAGGGAGGGCCCCTCAAAACTTTTGGTGGGCTGCTGTGAAGACTATTCAGGCTATCTGATGGAAAAAGTCACTCAGATTTGCTCCACCTTGGACTCTGGCTGGGCAGGGCAGGCTGAAGTGGCTGGGGCATGTTCTGGTAGTGTGATCTGGGATGAGTGAGGCAGGCTCAGGTGGCTGGGATGGGCTGATGACACCTGAGGAAGTGGATGAGACTCTGTGGTGTCAATTCGGTTCCCCGTTTACTGGATCTGGGTCCTTCTTGGGTCGTGAAAGTGGCCAGGGAAGTGACCTACAGTTGGGTATATGCTGTAGTGTCAACCTCTTTGACTGAGGGAGTGGTGCCCTGAGCTTTGAAAAGAGGTGGTGGTGCACCCACTCAAGAGGCCATCCTTGGCCTCAGTAGTTTTTGTGGAAGATTATTGAGAAGGTAGTTGATCTGCAGCTGATGATAACCCTGGAGGAAACAGATTATCTAGATCCATTTCAGTCAGGTTTCAGGCTGGGATTCAGCACTGAGACAACTTTGGTTGTGCTTCTAGATGACCTATGGCAGAGCCAGATTGGTGGTAATGCATCCATCATTGTGCTGCTTGGTGGCTTTTGATGCCATCAACCACGGTAACCTGAGCTGGCTTCACTTCATGGATTGGGGATTGGAGCCCCATTTTTATGATGGTTCTCTTCCTTTCTCCGGGACCATTTCCAGTCAGTGTTGGTTGGGGGAGGAGAGATCATTCCCCAGGCCTCTCCTTTGTGGGGTGCCACAGAGTTCCATTCTCTTTCCCCTCCTTTTCAACGTCTACATGAACCCACTGAGTGAAGTTATCTGCCAGTTTAAGGTTCAGTATCATCAGTACCCTGATCATACCCAATTATATCTTTCAAGTCTAGGCTGGCCAAGTGAGGCTGTTGAGGTTCTGTCCTGGTGCCTGGAGGCTGTGCCAATCTGGATGGGGAGAAACTCTCTCCAACTCAGTCCTACCAAGATGAGTGATTGTAGGTGTTCAGACTAACCAGATCTGGGGACGTTTCATCTTTGACCTTAGATGGAATGGCACTTCCCCATTCAAGAGTGGTGTGCAATTTGGGGGTCTTCCTGGACTCACAGCTTGATGAGCAGGTGGCAGCTGTGGCCAGGCAGCTGTGCACAGCTCCATCTGGTGGGCCAGTTGTGCCCTTTCCTAGGCTCGGGGGCCTTCAGAAAGTCACTCATGCCCTGGTCAGCTCGTGGCTTGACTAGTGCAGTATGCTTTACATAGGGCTGCCCTTGAAGACTACCTGGAAATTTCTACTGGTCCAGAATGCAGGAGAGTGGGCAGTGATGGGCATGCCTCAGTATGCTTTGCAAGCTGCACTGGTTGCCATGTTGCTTCCGGGTGCAAATCAAGGTGCTAGTTGTTACCTATAAAGCCCTACATGGCATAGGGTCTGGTTACTTGAGGGACCACCTGTCTCCCATAGTATCTGTCCAGCCAGTCTGATCTAGCAGGGTTGGCACACTCTGGGTTCCTTCGATTAAACAATGCCATGTCTTGGGATCCCAGAAGAACACCTTCACCCAGGCCTTTGGCGAGGGTGATTGAAGCCCCTTTTTTCTTTGTACTAGTTTTGTCATTTCTGCCATCTTTTTTCTTTTTTGTTGTTGTTCTTTTTGTGTTCTTGTTTTTAAATGTTTTTAATAATTTGTAAACTGCCCAGAGTCTCTGGGAGTTGGGCAGCATATAAATCTAAAGTATAATATAGTGGTACCTCGGGATATGAACTTAATCCGTTCCGTGACTCTGGTTGCAACTCGAGTTGGTCTCAAGTCGAGGTAAAGTTTCCCATAGGGTTCAATGTAAATCCGGTTAATCCGTTCCGCCCTCCGAATTTGGTCGCAACCCAAGGTGAATTTCCCCATAGGGTTCAATGTAAATCCAGTTAATCCGTTCCGCCCTCCGCTCGAATTTGGTCGCAACCCGAGGCAATTTTCTCTTCAGAGCCAGACTCCCGCCAAGCCTGCTCTGCATTTTCTTTGGAGCCATGCTAACACGCACACCAAAAACCTTTGCAAAACACCGCAAAACACACCACAAGCCTCACCAAACATCTCTTTGCTACCGCGACCTCGCCCACAGGAAGCCGCGACCGCGTGGCAGCAGGGAAAGTGGCCGCGGATCTGGTTCGTAAGTAGAGGCAAGTTCGTAACCCGAGGTAAAATTTCCCTGCCGAAGCTGGTCGTAACCCGAAATGTTCGTTAGTAGAGGCGTTCGTATCCTGAGGTACCACTGTAATAGGAGCATTATTATTACTATTACTACTACTACTACTACTATTGTTGTTGTTGTTGTTGTTGTTATAGCACAGAGAAAAGAAATTCAATTCTGTATTTTAAATCCAGGCTATTATTTTAACACATTTATTATATGGCTATAAATACTGTAGCTTGGCATTTCAAAATGTAGTGCAACATAAAACTATTGAGTTCTGGTTTAAAGAAAAATAAGAGTTAGCCTTTCAGTTTGCATATTAAAATTGTATGTGTTTGCGTGTGTGTGTATGTGTGTGTGTGTGTGTGTGTTGCAGACAGAGAACTTGCATGAAACAATCAAATATTTTATTAACCAGACTCTTGAGCAAGAAATATACACATCCTACATTAACCAAGCCATGTTCATATAAAATAATTTCAGAAATGTTGTGTTCCTTTAGTATTATTTCATGTATTTATTATTCCTCACCCTTTTTTCCCCAAGACAAAATAAAAACAGCTAATACTGTAATAAAATATAAGAAAGCCAAACAAACAAAACAAATGTCAGAATAATTAGTTCAAAGCAATTCTATTCATGCCAAAGATGATATCAGCAATGCTATAATCCATAACACCTCAAGCATCTTCCTTGATTGTTCTGATTAACCCTATAATTAACATATTTAAGTTCTATAATTTTTCAGGAATTGTGTTAATCTTACTGAGTAATTTCATCACCAATGCCAGGGTGGTACTCTTTTTGGAAATAGTGAAACTTTGCTCATTTGCAGACAATAAAGTTGTAGAACTTCCCACTAAGGCAAACTTTATTTGTTTGGGTGGTAAACAATGTGATGCAAAGCTCAGAAAGGGAGCAAGGAATCATAAACCAAAGAAATTATATGCACGATATAAGGAAAGGAAAGGAAACCTAGCAAAAACTACTTTGTACCAATAACGTTCACTATTCCTTTCTAGACCTTTCTGTTCCACCACATCCATATTCCACTTCATACATTGCCTTTTATTCTTTAAAGCTTCATCTTTTTCTTTGAGAAACTCAATAATCCCATCTGAACAAAAGTTTCTCAGCCTTTCCCTTCCTTTGGCCTAAGTGGCACATGCCACATTCTGACATGCATTCAAGAGATCTATATATTGACACTAACAGCACACTTATGCACACACCCAAATATCCTATGTTCACTTGTGCTGTTGAAGGGTGAGTAAAGCAGTTTTTGTCATCGTGGAAATGGATATCTAATGATCACAATTCCCCGTCCTACTTTTTCATAGGAATTTGTCCTAAATACTACCCTGAAAGATCCATGTGATAGATGTTCAAAATGTTATTGATAGATGTAGTATTAATGAATATATTTCAACAGCTGGTTGATAATTATCACTCTTGAAAACATCACCAGTATCTGCAGATGTAGGTTATGTAGATGGTAATTAAATTGTAGACAATATCACATTCAGACTGACAAAAGAACGTTTTATTGCCTTCCCTGTTTTCTGTTTCCAGTTGAAGAATTGTTAGCCATTCTAATTTATCCCTGTAAATGAACAGTAATCTTGGAATCTTGTTCCATGTAGCACATGCTTTTCTCTTTTGCCATGTGCTAAATTGATCTCCCATCACTTTAACATCAATGTCAGAAGTCAAGCCCTGGCATAATTTGGATTTAACTATGCTATTACTCACAAGGCATGCAGCTTCTATCAGTTACAGTGGTACTTAAGTCTGTGAACACTTTTGAATTTTCAATATTACTGCATAAATATGACCTAAAACATAATCTGTTCTCCATACAAATCCTAAAACTGGATAAAGAGAACCCAATTAAACAAATGAATCAAAAATATTATATTTATTCATCGTTTTATTGAGGAAAATTATCCAAACCTAGATATTTGTGTGTGACAAGTATGTCAACCTTTGCTTTCAGTCACTGGTATGTCCCCATTGGGCAGCAATAACTGCAACTAAACATTTCCAATAACTGTTGATCAGTCCTACACATCAGCTTGGAGGAATTTTAGCCCATTCATCCTTATACAACAACTTCAACTCAGGGATGTTGGTGGGCTTCCTTGCATGAACTGCCCACTCAGGTCCTCCCACAACATTTCTATAGAATTAAGGTCAGGAGTTTGACTTGGCCATTCCAAAACATTAACTTTCCTCTGCTTTAACCATTCTTTGGTCATATGACTTGTGTGTTTTGGCTCGTCTTACTGCATGACCCACTTTCTCTTGAGCTTCAGTTCACAGACAGATACCCTGATATTTTCCAGTAGAATTTGCTGGTACACTTCAGTTCCATTAGTGATGGCAAGCCATCCTGGTCCAGAGGCAGCAAAGCAGGCCCAAACCATGATACTGCCACCACCATGTTTCACAGATGGGATAAGGCTCTATGCTAGAATGCAGTGTTTGCCTTTTACCAAACATAATGATTTTCATTCAAGCCAAAAAGTTCTATTTTGGTCTTATTCATCCACAGAATCTTCTTTTAATAGCCTTCTGGCTTATCCACATAGTCTTTCACAAGCTGTAGGCAGGCAGCAAAGTTCTTTTTGAAGAGTTGTGGCTTTCTCCTTGCAACCCTGCCATGTACACCATAATTCTTCAGTGTTCTCCTGATGGTCATCTCCTGAACACTGCAAGAGGCCTTTAGTTCCTTAGACATTACACTGGTGTTCTTAGAGACCTCCTGGAGTATGGTATGGTATGGCTGGTCAGTATAATGGGCTGTGGGAATAATCTTGGGAGACAAGAGGAAGAGCCACTGCCTAGAAAACGGTATAATACCAGACATCTGAGTCCAAAGGAGGGATGGGAGTGGAGAAAGCCTCTTAGAAGGGACCTTCCCTAGTTCTCCCATACTCAACCTTGATTATCATCCCATTGATTGAAATACCTGACTCTAATTTTCCCTTCAAATGAACTGATATTCCTAGAGGTTTACATACTTTTGCCATGCACAAATATGTAGCTTTGGATAATTTTCCTCAATAAATTAATGAACAAGTATGTTTTTGATTCATTTGTTTAATTAAGTTCTCTTTATCAAGTTTTAGGACTTGTGTGGAGAATAGATCACATTTTCAGTCATATTTATTATGTAGAAATATTGAAAATTCAAAAGGGTTGAGAAACTTTTAAGCATCATTGTATGCAAATGGTTGAAGCAAGAGATTGTATGTTCACTTGGATATTGATTATAATCTTAGTGCCTTATTATGTTAGGATTTTTGTTTCATGCATAATCCATAGTTATATGTTATAAACCATCAGTATAAGCCATAATTAAACCAAGGATTTTACTGGCTGTTAGAAATTCACTGCTTTATGTATTAAATTAGGATTATGAGTATTATACTGAGAAGCTTGGTTATAAAGCTAAATGATGCTTGTAGAACAGAACATTAAACATACTTGCTTCAGTATCTTGGAAATTCTTTGGTAACGTGATTTTCAAAACATTCTGCAGATTTTTTTTCTTAGTCGTCTAGATAGTACTATTATAATATGTGCACATTTTTAGATTCTTAGCAGCCAACTTTAAGAAAAGCAAGGTTCTCATAAAGTCTTCTTTAACAAGATTTATTTATTAAAAAGGAGAGAGATTGGGATACAGAAATGTCAACAACTGAATTACTTTCATTTTAGAACCCAATTTATCTTTCAGCTTGCTACGGCAGATACTTCTTCAATTTCTTTCTAATGTCCCTTCTAAATAAGCAGGTGGTCTTCTGTTTCCTTAACCACCAAGGAATATGCAGGTGTCTATGAATGTTTTCCCAACCAGCTCCAGTATTTTTATCAGGAACAAATATATTACAAATGCTTTATATCTTCACAATGCTCCTAAAGGAAGAATTACTTACTTAATTATTTTTCTGATGGAATTCGGCTTGGTATGTGTAGGTGAAATGCCATTTATTTAATAAACATGCATGATGCAACAATATTAACCAACAGGTCATGGGGAAAAGCAGAATACAAAACTCATAACAGACGAGATAAAACTCCTATTCTGGGGCATATTGTGAGCACCAAGTTTGTAAAGGTTTAAAAATCACAGCAGGGTTGGGGCATATGGACATCAAGGGAATGTTCTCCATAAGGCAGGCGTGATCATGGAGAAAGCTCTCTAATTAGATGGAGAGCTACCTCCACCTGGCTCCTATCACAACGGCACGTGTTCAATCCCTCTCCACTGCTGGTGTTAAATATTGGTTTATTGTTATCTTAGTACTAATGATATTGAAGGCTAACCTGTTTCATGAACAGGGTTTTAGCTACTTTTCAAAGCATAGTTAAGCAGATACTCAATTTCCAATAATCTTAGTGAAAATACATATTTAAATGGTAAACGAAAGCTGAGAAGGGAATGGTGGAGAAAGAAAGGGACCAGTGAATCTGTGGCCTGGAAATTTAACCATGGAGAAGTATTGGGGCAACACTTTCTTGAGGCAGTTTTCTGAAGTTGTGAGCTTGAAGTCCTATGAAATTCAGCATAATGATTTTTCTTCATAGATAATTTTATAATATTTCTTGGATGATAAGCTGTAACATGGTTTGTTTGCTTTTGAAGTTTTGTATTGTTGAATCCAGACACTGTGGTTTATTCAGAGAGTAAGGGTTAATCAAACCATGGTTTAGAGTACAGATGTGAACCAGATCAGTAACTTTCATACAAATGCAGAGTTCTACATGGAAGATAAGTCCCCCGGTTATTTCAGTGGTACAACCATTCTATATAGGCAACTTATCCAAATATAATAATCTAGGGATATGCATAAAATACTATAGGTAACTTTTTTTTTAAAATTGGAACATAACAGTCCATCTTGAAATGTACTCTCAGAACAGTTGACTTGGCTATGTTTCCTTGTAGCTAAACTCAAAATAACTTGTGTGGTGTTTTAGCCACAAAGCAAAATTCTCTGAATGAACATTCCTGTTCTGTTTCAAGTTTGGAACACTTGAAATGATCTAACCTGAAGTTGGAACAGCTCATTTCACTGCTATTTTCCATGATGGTGCTGCTCAAAATGACCAGCTTTTGTTCTGAGGCCAGCAAGTTTTATTTCCAGCTGAGAACATTAAATATAGCAGTTCTAAACTCAAAATATTGTGTATAAATCTTTTTTGTTTTATGGTGTTTCATGAATATAAAAGAAACTCACATTTATAGCTATTTTTATTGTTTGCATGAAGAACTTCCAAGTAAGTCTGGAGATGATGATGATCAAGTAACAAACCCTGTTAGAATTATCCTTTTATTTCCACACCAGCAAGCATGCATGTCCAAGCCCCTCACTTTTTCTGAGTATCTATAGAAACAGGATAATATCAGAATCCTGCAAATAATTCTTAATCATCATAAAATTGGAGGACAGAATGGATTAGATTATGTTCCTCTTCAGATTATCAGAAATTGTAATCTTAATTTATTTACAATGTTATTTGTAAGTGTAACAAAAAAATTCCCCAAAGAAAGATTAGCAGACATGCCTCAAATGCTTTTGGTGATTAAGACAGTCAGCTTGTATCTTTTAATGTTGTGTCCTAACATACTTTTCCTTTTGTTACAGTTTGTATTTGGAATGTCAAAAAATGAATTAACAATATGAAGGAGAAACTAAACTTCTCACTTTCAAAGGAAATCAACACTGAAGTATAGCCTTTTAAAATTATGTTTTGATCCAGGAATCTTGCAGGAAAAGAAGCTAGCCACTGAAGCCTTGCAGATTTGTTGTCTTCTCCTGCCACCAGCGAATCGTCGCAAGCTACAGTTGCTGATGACTCTGATGGCTAAGATCCAGTCAAATAAAGATCTTCCACCTCTTTCAGATACACTCGGAACAAGAACAATGGTGTGTGTCTACCAGAAATAGAAATACACTATGAAATCTTTTTGGAATTGCTCCGGGGAAGGCTCTGCTTAGTTACAAAATAATGACTTGTTCTAGAAATAAGCAGTATTCTGTGCAACACAGGGTGTGGCTTGTAATATTCTCTTGTTTTTTCCTTCTGCCAGTATAACTTTAAATTAAATCCCCAGGCTGAATTTCTCTGCTAAAGCAGGTGCAAGTTGGCAGCTACAGCTCTTCCCACCTATTTCCCACCACAGTCCTTTCATCTTTCTGCACTGCCTGCTGTGCAACATGCCCAGTTTTCTTTAGATTTACAGCAGCTAGCTGAGTGGGTGATAGAATCAAAAGAACTTTGGAAAGGGAGTTGAGTGGAAGGGAAGATATGTTAATTTTTTTTGTCTTTTGTTAGGTGTTCCATCCATAGGTTGATCCCATCTGAATGTGTACGTCTGAATCAGTGGGCTACAAGCATTAATGTTGACACATATCCCTGACTTATGGGATAAGAATAAATAACAAATTCAGTATATGGTGTGAGATCTGATCTCACTGATTTCTTCTCTGTTTCAGATGGTTCAAGCCTTTTCTCGTTGCATTCTTTGTTCTAAAGATGAAGTGGACTTGGACGAACTATTAGCAGCTAAATTGGTGTCATTCATGATGGACAATTATCATGAGATCTTAAATGTTCCTTCTGCCTTAAAAGCAGCAGTTGAGGAACATATAGCATATCTCCAAAGAGTCCAGGTGAGACCTACAGGGTTTAATATTCTCCTGTATATGACTTCTTTACTACATTCTGAAAACCAACCTAAATAAGCAGATTAAAGTTTTCTTGGAGAATTGCTATTACACTTCCTTAAGTTGACAGATCATTATCTATTGAATCTTTTACCCACCCTTCCTCCATATACCCAGCCTTCTCCCATATACCTCTTAGTTGGTAGGATGCAGAGAATTATGTTGTCTAGCTTCTAAATTATAGATCCTAGCTCGCATAGAATAGCATTAGCATCATGGGGTAAAACAGGGCTTTGGTTTCACTTGTGGCATACTGTCCCAAAATATGTCAAAACTGACTGGTACTATCTTTATTGGTAGGAGGGTACATGCTGCATGTGGCATCGATACAGCTAAAGCTTGTAATCTAGTTTATACCTTCTTTAGTAATCTAGTTTATATTACTAAAAACCATTATATGAAAGCCTTGATTGACCAATGCTGTGATGAGTAGTCAATGACTGTGGGTCCATTATGGGGACAACCACAACATATAGAAAACTTTGATGAAATGTAAAAGAAATAAATGATAAACAACATGAATTAATAAATGAAAGAAGATAGGTATCTTATGTGTCTGTGACACGAAGAGAAAAGGGAAGACTATAATAGGCTTGAATGAAAGAGGGTTGAATCTTCTGGAGTTTGTGAAGATTTGCAAGGAAATGAAGGTGTGATTTAATTATGAATGAAAGGGCTGAAATGCAGGTAAAAATATGAATTGATGTAAAGTAGGTTGTTGTATGTGAGTTTGGAAGTAGGAAGCCATAGGTTGGTAATAGTTCCATGTTATACTACAGTGAATGGTGACAATGGAAGAACTAGGTATAAGTTTTGGGCAAATTGTGCAATTTTTTTTTATAATAATTTTTATTGAAGCTTAAAAATACAAAGATAAAAAACTAATACAAAGAGAAATATAAAAAGGAAAAAGGAAAAAAATAAAGAAAAAAGAAATATAAAGAAATGAGTTGCCCCTTCATCAAGTACAAACAATTTCAGTAACTTATCACCTTCACTAGCATTTCAACCAAAAATCTCTTCATCTCATCATTTATCTATTATCAAATAATAAAGCTTCATCATTAAATCTTAATCAGCAAAAGTCCATTAAGAGTAAGCCTCCCAGAGTCACCCTCTGGGGGAGATGAGCAGCATATAAATTTAATAATAAAATAAAATAGTTACCAGAATTAACAATATGTATATGTTAACCTTAAACAAATCAATTTCATATTCCTTTCCTTTCCTTTACACAGTGACTTATCATTTTCTCTAATGATAGGTTCGAGAATTCATTCAGTCCTGGTCAAGAGAAGCCCATTAAAAGCTACTAGGAAAAAAAATCATATATTTTAATTTTCATAATTCTTTTTTTTTTTTTGCTTTTAAAAGTTTCAATGTTTATTTCTTTTAATTAATATCCCAAAAGCTGAGTTTTTTTCATTCTGTCTTTATCTTTTCTGAAGAACTCCTTCATAAGTATAACACATCTCTTTTGTAAATCAAAAATAAGAAAGTTGTCCAAGACGCTTTTCTGAGTTGAAATCCACATATCCAAGTTACTCTTCTGATTTATTATTTATGTGTCCCTTTTAGCTATTAAAACATTAGCCGTTTCATTTATAAGTCCTGTGTAACATTTTTGTCAATACCATTCTTGTAGCCTGTCCTTTTTAAATCCATATCCAAAGCAGTCTGATTCTTAGTTGTATCCTCTTCTATCTCCTCTTTAAAACCCATGTTTATAGTAGCAGACAATCTTAAAAGAAAGTACTGAGTCCACTGTTGCCAAATATCCTTGAATGCTTCCAGAGTTAAAATACTTTTCTCCATTCTGTAGTAGTGGGTCTTCCCCTTTAACTATGATCTTTAGTTCTTTCTGGTTGCCTCTAGTAACCAGCCTTCAAGGTCTCCTCTTATGTTTTTCTCGAATCCACAACATTTCCCATGGAAAGATTTCTTACACTTAGATTCAAAATCTTCATATATTTTAATAGGGTTTTGAACAAACCACAGGAAGGATTCTTAGAATTAGTTTCAAAATCTTATTTCCAGTCAATCTAGCCTCTTAATCCGTTTATTAACTTTCCAAAATCAATGTTCTAATAACCCTTTTGCTGCTTATTTCTGACTTAAAAAAAAAAAATCTTTAAGTTCTTAGACTTACATGAAACTTCTTTCGCTGAGGATTGAAGGAGAATCACCCAGTGTGATGAATCATGTCCTTCTGAAGATTCTTAATATTGAAAAAGCAATTTACAAGCCATCCAGAAGTGATTAAGAGAGGAAGTGGGCAAAGCCAGTGTCCCTTTGAAGGTTCTGAACCACGGATTGGGCAAAGCTGACTCTCCTGGCTCCCAGAGCTCCAAAACCCACCGGAGATTGCTGTTTTATGATCTCGTCATGGGGAGTGTCTGTATGGAGCACTGTGGGCGATCCTAGGGGAGGAATTTTGAGGCACCAATCCATTTGCCAGCTCCTCATTTTGCTATGGTTGTTGGTTCCGCAAAAAGTGAAGCCGTCCTTGGTCCGCCATCGCTTCCCTGGAACAAATTGTACAATATTCTGAATGAATGTGAATGAATTATTGTCCTAGTTGACATAGATGGTTAGATAAGAACACAAGACATTACAGAAAAAGAGGATGGCCATTTAGAAACCGAAGAAAGAATGAAAATGGTGACAGTGTGATGAGTATCTGTTAAGGGAAACAACTTTGTTTCAGGTATGTGATATAAGCAATAATTTATTCATAGATATACATGGCAAAGGAATTAATATAATTCTAAAAATAAATTTGACTGAAAAGATTGAGATGATTAGTAAAGGATAAAAGGGTGATGAGATTTTCTGAATTTGGAACAGTCCATTTTTTATTTTTTTGGTAGAATCAAGAGTGGATCTTGGGGAAAAATGGACATGGCAAAAAAGGAAAAACATGAAAGAAGCAAGAGTGAAGTTACAACTTCAGGAAGAAACTGTATGAATCCTATATGAGAAAGTATTAGAAGATAGATTAATCTCCCAACAGATTAAATGGAAAATGGATCTAAGAAAAGGGGATGTAAGGTTGCTAAGAACAGAGTAAAAACAAACATGCTCTGATTACCAGAGAATTGTATTGAGTTGTGCTAATGGGAAATATGAACTGCTTGCAAAGTGGAGTAATGAAGTGAGGGAAGCCGTGGATTAGGGAAAAACACACACACACATACATAAGAGAATGATTTCTGCACAATTGAGGATGAGAGAAAGATACAGCATAAAAAGTATGTCGAGAAAAAAGATAGTTGCAAAGAACGTAGTCTAAAGAGGGCATGAAGCAGTTAATATTAAAAGAGCCAGAGGAAATGCATAGTGATTTCAATGGAAATAAATGATTTATAAATAAATGAAGAGGGCTAAACAAAAAGCCTCAAACCAAGTGAATAGAATTTTAGTAATTAACCCTGTGATCACCCATAATTATATTAAGGGCTAAGGACTGTTGAAACAAAACAACCTTCAGGGATCCTTGGAATGATGGGAGATCAGAATCATACATATCTCTCAAGGGAGTGTATTCTGAAGTGTGAGGCTATTACTAAGAAGCTCTGATGCATACTTCATACGCTTGCATCTCATAGGGGAAGAACTTTCAAAAGGCCTTCTCTAGAAGCTTGAACTGGGTGCATTTCCTGATATATCCTATGCCACATCATATAGGATTTTATAGGTAATAATTAGCACTTGTGTCTGGATGTAACAGTGTAGTGATCTCAAGATAAGAGCAATTCTATCATAACAGGTTTTCTCTGCTAACCAGCTGGCCCCTCTGTTCTGCATTAATTAGAGTGTTATCACTCAACTTCAGAGGCAGCTCCACATAAAATGCATTGCAGTAGTTTAATTGTGCAATGATCAGGGTGTAAGTTACTGTAACAAGGGTTTCATAGTCCAGATACAGTCATAACCGACGCACCAGTTATAGCTGGGCTGGGCAAAAGTCCCCCGGCTATGGCTCTCTCTGATAACATTGAATGAGGGAATACTGGGAAGAATATTTTAGAGATTTCTGTGGAGATAATAGGGAAGTATTAAAGAGTGGAATTAAGCTAGGTGTTATAAATGTTAGCATCCAAGAAAAAGAAATGACAAATGCTATAAGAATATATATGACTACAGGTGTAGATGGTGTAACTGGAGAAATGTTAAAATACAGATGCAGTTTGTTTATGGAGTGGCTGTGTGACTTGCTTAACTGGTGCATGAAGATTGCATGTGTGCCTGATGATTAAAAGAATGCTGTACTCTTATACAAAGAGAAAAGTAGCAAGAACTACAGATAAATGAGTTTAAGTATGCCTAGAAAGATGTTTCTCAGAATTCTGATTAAACAAACACAAGAGGCGACAATAAGCAAAAATTGAGAAGTGCAGTGAGGACATATATTGAGCACAGGGTGTGCAGAAAGTCGTTAGCAGGTTGAGAAATGTATACATGTGAAAAAGAAAGTTTATTATATAGTTCTTAATTTATAGAAAGTATACAGATTAATAAAATGAAAAGGCTTCAGTGATATAATTTTTTGCAGAAATGTGGATTTGAAAGTGCCTGATCCTAAGCATACATGAGACTAAGGCAAGAATGTGTGGTGTCCCTTTGAATGATTGTTTATGTATTTACAGATAAATATATAAGGGATACTTGGGTGATAACATTTGTGTTGCTTAGGGACATAAATCTACTTATACATTTGGATGCAGAAAATGCTGTTTTTGGCCAAGAACACAAATTATTTTCTGAAAATATTAGGTGGATTGTATTAAGGAGTATGAATTTCAAAATTAATGCATCAATGACCAAGGTAGTATGTTTGACAAGGAAAATAGAGTACATGATTGCAGGTTACAGTAGTTCTTGTTTAGCAGCTACCTCATTTAGTGACTGTTTGCAGTTACAATGGTGATGAAAAAGTAACTTTATGAACAATCCTCACATTTACGACCTTCACAGGTCTGTAAAGCAAAGGGAAGCTGAAGCAAGATCATAAGCACAGTCATGGTTTCACTTAGTGACCACTTCACTTAACAACCAAGTTGCTGGTCCCAATTGTGGTCACTAAACGAACTACTTGTATACAAAAATGGGAAAAGTTTGAGCAACTAGATATATTTCTGTACTTTGGTAATATGGTACCTAAAGTTGGGAAAAGAGATGAGGCATTTTAAGATGTGCAGATGCTGCTGGAAAAATAGTGACTAGTACCTGGTCTGTTGTGCAGAATAAATGTATGTCAAAAGAAGTAAAATATATCTTTATAAGAGTGCTTCTGCCTACTTCATTACATGGAAATGAGAGCTTGGTATGTCCGAAGAACCATAAAAGTTGAATACAGTTGGAATCAGGTACAGGTAGTCCTCACTTAATGACCACAATAGGGACTGGAAAATTGTTAGTTAAGCAGGGTGACTGTTAAGCAAGTCACCATGAGACCAGACACAATTTTATGACTGTTTTTACGATAGTCATTAAACAAATCATCCCAGTTGTTAAATCACCACAGTCATTAAGCGAATCCAGCTTCCCCAATGGCCCTTTTTTTGCCAGAATTCGCTTACCGACCATGTGATTCGCATAACAACTGCAGTGATTCGCTTAACGACCGTTGTAAAAAAGGTCCAAATCGTGATCACATTACCACGGGGGGTGATGCAACAGTTTGCTATGGTTGTAACTGCGAGTACAGGTTGTAAAGCACTTTTTCTGAGGCTGTCATAACTTTCAACCTTCATTAAATGAACATTCGTTAAGCAAGGACTACCTGTACTTAAGAAAATAAGAAGAAATAGGATCAAGAATGAAGGGGCTCTGAATGAATGTGGATTGAATACAAAAGTGATGATTGAAATGCATGAAGGAGGTATGAATGGACTGAGTGGAAGAGAAAGACCAAGAAAGTCCTGAATGGAAGGATTGGATGAGATCCAGGAAAAATAAGTGAAAAGTTTAAAGAACAAAAATCACTGTATTATGTGTTGAACATGGTGGAAGCAAGAACAGAAAAGTGTGGTGAGATATAGTGAATGGTATTGATGTAAAGTAGCTTTAGCTATGTTTCCTTTTACTTTTACGATTTCATGCCTTTAAATTTGTTTTTGGCTTACTATTATTTATTTACCTTGAAAGGGAATAGCTTGATGGATACTGCTGTTGGTTTTATACTGTTTTATTATTGTTTCATACTGTTTTATTGGTTGTAAGCTGCCCACAGTTGTTATAAGATGGGCAGCGATATAAATGTTATTAATTAATTACTTATGCATGCATGCATGTATGTAGGTATGTAGAAAAGAGCCAGTTTGAAAAAAAGATCTGATCATTGATAGTTAATTTATGAGCCTCTTGACAGTCAGATTGAAATTTCTCTTTATTTTGTTATTCTTTTCTGAAGGTTTCCCAGTATTCTAAAAAAAAAAAAAAACTTCTTAAAACTAAATGCAGATAACTTTTCTCAAGGGCAGATCTATTGTTTAATTTTTTATTTTCATTCATGGGAACCGTTGCTATGGGTCATTCTTGTCAGTGAACTATATAATCAGAAGAAAATTTGCTCATCTACCTACAAGTCAAAATGAAGGCAAATTCTGACATAATCTTGGCCTCATCTGACCTACTATTTTCCCTTTAATTTCTACAATTATGCCCACTTCTCAATAGAATCCCTAAAATAGCTTACGAGAAACTTTTTGAAAACAAAAATTAATGATGCAAATTAACATTGAGGGAACCCGCTACAAAAAAGGTAGCAACGCTTAAAATCGATTTAATTTCTTGTGTCTTGTAACATAGAGACCTGTCACAATTAAAATATAACCACCACCACCCCCCCTTTGGAGCACATCTAGCATCTCTCCTAGAGCAGTGAATTTCACAACAAAGTGTTACTATCCAAATTCCTTCAGTGATCAATTTTGCTTCAGCTGATGAGGATACGTTTATCCTGCTTTCAATCCATAATGCTTATTAACCATGGAGATATGCAGACATAAATTCTACATGTCTCCTTAGAATATTTCTTTTTTGTGTAATGCAGATAAAATATCCAGAATCTGATAGAGATGCTATTTTGCCTGCTCCATCATTTTGTCATCAAATCAGCACTGATGAGTTTGAACACCAAAAAGCAAATTGCTGTCAAGGGCCACCGGCAAACTTGTTGGAAGAAATCACAGGGAATATGGAAATGTCCATCAAAGAAAAAAAGAAAAAGTTGAAACAGGTAAATGAAATTATTGAATTTTTCTTCAGTTTCTCTTCATTTCTTTTTCTGAAACATTGAAGTAATTCCCTTTTTATAGATCAGTTTTATAGATTTAGGGAAACAGATATCTGTTCATGTTAATTAGCTGCTTTGATTTATATCCCATCTTTGCACCCAGCTTGAACTGTTAAGGCAGGGTACAGGCAGTAAAGTGCAAAATACACAAATAAAATTCAAGGCATAAATTAAACCAGTGCAAACAAACAATAAGAATTAAAAGCTGGTGAAAGAGAAGTGTCTTGAGTGCTCTTCTACAGGAAGAGACAGTGGATGCCAAGTACAATTCACTATCTCCTTTGCCATGAACAAATGTTTTATAGCAAACATGTTGCCACATTTAAGAATGAATGTAACCAAGGTGTGAATAATTGTTACTAAATCTGACCAGCTGACAAATGGTTGCAGCTGGCACGCTAGCCATAATTATGCAAATGCATTCCTTATCACCATCTCACTCCTTAAGCTTAATAGCTGTGTTCAGCAAGCATTCCCAGATTGTGAAATTGTTCTTTCAACAGGAGGACCACCCCAGTGAAAACTGACTAAACTTCAGTCCCCCAATTTCCTATTGACCAGCAGCACCTTCATCTAGTCTGAATTTAATTTCAGAATTGTTCTCCCTCATCCAGCTATTTCTGTTCCCTTGTAGCCTTTTTACTTGCTCCAGGAAGTAGTAATAGCAGCTCATTGGGTGCACTACAGTGGTACCTCTAGTTACGAATGCCCCTACTTACGAATTTTTCGAGATACGATCAGCTCCGGCCCCAAAAATTTACCTTGACTTGCGAACTCGCCTCGACTTACGAACCGGATCCGCGGCCATTTTCCGCCTGTTCCACGCGGTCCGCGGCCATTTTTCCGCCCGTTCCATGCGGTCCACGACCATTTTTCCGCCCCTGACACGTGGTCCGTGGCCATTTTTCCGCCTTGCTGCGTGGTCCGCAGCCGTTTTTCCGCCCCTGACGCGTGGTCCGCGGACGCCGGAATGGATTAACGGTAATTACATTGAACCTTATGGGAAAATTTGCCCCGTGTTGCAACCAATTCGAGTTGCAACCAGGGTCACGGAACATATTAAATTCGTAACTCAAGGTTCCACTGTAAGTATTTTTTCCTTCTGTAATTTCAGATGAACTTTTGGAGAGGCCTTCACACAATGGCTTTCAGAATCTTGATAAGATTCTGGGTCACATGGAAGGCTCTACACCAGTGTTTCTGAACCTTGGCAACTTGAAGATGTGTGGGTTTCAACTCCCAGAATTGATCCCCCATGCTGGCTGGGGGAATTCTGGGAGTTGAAGCCCACACATCTTCAAGTTGCCAAGGTTGAGAAACACTGCTCTACACATAAAGGCCCTCTCTACAGAGTCTGAGTGCCTGTGATAAGGACAGCTGCTTGTGGGTTCCTCAGAGATGGGCTACAGCTCTGTTAACAGAGCTTTGCTAATGTTGTTGTAACCACTTACTACTATACTATAATTGAATAACACTAAGATCTTCTTTTTAAATATTTATTTTTATTTATTTATTTATTGTTAAACTTGTATGCCGCCCATCTCCCCCAATGGGTGACTCTGGGTGGCTCATAATAACAAAAAAGGAAGAAACACCAATCCCTCCAACAATGGCTAAAATCCATAAATAATTAAAATAGAAACATACATTAAAAATCCTAAAAAAACCCTGTAATTTTTAGCCTTAAAACCTTCAAGATGCTGGGGGGGGGGAACCAAACCCATCACCCCACCAGCCATCTCCACAGATGCGAGCCCCCATCCAGCCCCCAGGCCTTCTGGCAGAGCCAGGATTTAACCCCTTTTCTGAAGGCCATGAGGACACCAGACATCGGAAGGCAAGATGTTCCCTAGGGCAGGAGCCACAGCAGAAAAGGCTCTCTGTCTAGACCCCACCAATTGAAATTCCTTGACTGGTGGGGTCTGCAACCTGACCCTTCTGCTGGACTGAGTGGGGCGGGCTGAAATAACCAGGGCGAGGCGGTTCCTCAGATAACCTGGTCCTGTGCCATGAAGGGCTTTAAAGGTGATGACCAACACCTTGACTTGGACCCAGAAACAAACTGGCAACCAATGCAGCTCACGCAACAGCGGTGTTATATGTGTCCTTCTAGGGGCATTGAGAACTGTCCGCGCTGCCGCATTCTGCACCAGCTGTAGCTTCCGGATACACTTCAAGGGTAGCCCCATGTACAGCGTGTTACAGTAATCCAACCCGGAGGTGACCAGGGCATGAGTGACCGTGCGGAGGGCCTCCTGATCCAGGAAGGGGCGTAACTGCCACACAACACGAAGTCATGCAAAGGCCTTCCTAGGCACGACTGCCACCTGCTCTTCGAGCAGGACTCGTGAGTCCAGGAGGACCCCCAGATTACGCACCGGGTCTGTCTGGGGTAGTGCAACCCCATCAAGAACCAAAGATGACAAACTCCTAGATCTTGAGGCTCCCCGTACCCACAGCCACTCTGTCTTACCAGGGTTCAGTCGAAGCCTGTTGTTCCCCATCCAGGCCCCCACAGCCTCCAGGCACCGAGAGAGGGCAGTCACAGCGTCACTTAAGGCACTTGGGTTGGAGATGTATAATTGGGTATCATCAGCATACTGATGATACCTCATCCCATGGTGCCGGATGATTTCACCCAACGGTTTCATGTAGATGTTAAATAGGAGCGGTGAAAGCACCGAACCCTGAGGCACCCCACAAAGTAGGGGCTGGACCTCTCGCTCCCTATCAACACCAATTGGGTTCGGCCTTGGAGAAAGGAACTGAGCCAGCACAACGCTGTGCCACCCAGCCCCAACTCCTGCAGCCCACCCAAAAGGATACCATGGTCGATGGTATCGAAAGCCACTGAGAGGTCAAGAAGAGCAAGGATGGATGAACTCCCCCCATCCTAACTAACCCCATCCGTTTCCTCCAGGATCCTGAAGCTGTCGCGCGACCACCTTTTCCACCACCTTCCCTAAAAAGGGGAGGTGGGAGACTGGACGAAAATTGTCCAGAAGGGTGGGGTCTAGCGACAGTTTCTTGAGGAGTGGACGGACCAAAGCCTCTTTGAAAGGCTTTGGGAACACCCCCTCCTGCAAGGATGAATTGACCACCGCCAGAACCCACCCTAAGGTCACCTCCTTGGTAGCTTTAACTAGCCAGGAGGGACAAGGATCTAAACCACAGGTAGTTGCACTGACAGCCTTGAGGGCCCTGTCCACTTCCTCAGGGACAACAGGATCAAACCGTTCCCAGATAACTGGGTAAGAACGCTCCCTGGGCAAATATATGTTGAATAAATCTTTAATTCTGATCCTGCAATTTATCAGTTATTTTCACATACCTCTGCAAGTATTTGTAGCACTGAGACTACAAACGCTATAGTCTATAGCTGGGATTTATGCCAGATGTAAATATTTCCATTGTGTCAGGTGCTACCCAGAAACCATATGTATATAAAACACAAATACTTTCAAAGCAACGGAGGTAGATTTGATAAACTTAACTCTGGGCCTAATCAAGAGAGATCTGGAATCTTGCCTCTCTAGAATCTTACAATCCCTCTCTACAAATACCCAGTGCACATGTAGACAACCTGATTCAAAGGCGAGGTAACCTTCAGGAATTCAACTAAAACTCAACTTAACTGCAAAGCCTTAAGTACATTAAAAACATTTTTCCCATTTAATGCATAATACAACATAGGACCTTGACATCTGTTGAGGCTTGCCATGTCTGAACCTTCTTGAATGGAATCAGAAATTACCCCATTATTCCTTTGAGTTTTCAACAATATCGATAGCAATGCAGATGTATCTATAAGAGAGTCTCCTTTTGAATCTGGTGGCTCTTAGGGTCTTCCTTACTACTTAAATATAAATCATTTTTTTCTTCTAGAATGTTTACTGGATTTGTAAATATTACAGTCATATGACAGATGCTTGTAGCTTACAAAAGTTTGTAAAATTCCCATCAAAGAACCAAAGATATTCTTAAATGTAAGGTAGGAGCCCCTAAATATGGACTTGATTAGTAAAATTGTCATGTTTTAGTGTTTAAAAAAATGGTTATTTTAAATTATATTGTCTCATCATGGCTTAATCGTTTTGGTTGAATTTATAGTAATGAAATAATTGCAGTATTTCTATGTTTCAGAACAAAAATAGGTCTCTATGATTAATGTTGTATATTCGTGCTGTGGAGATAACAAAAGCAAAGCATAACTTAAGTACTATATGCTGTGCCATAATCTTTTATGAAATATATGTCAAATATTTTTTTCTTATAGCGAAAAGTCAGAATTGTATATATGCCTGCTTTTAGTGAACAAACTAAAATTCCTTAACATAGAGTATTCCTTTTCAGTTTCAGAAAGCTTATCCTGATGTATATAAGGAACGCTTTCCTACTCCTGAAAGTGAAGCAGTTCTTTTTCCAGAAAAAAATAAACAGAAACCACTGTTGATGTGGGCATTTAAAAGGCCTTTCCCGCCATTTCAAAGAACAAGAAGCTTTCGCATGTAAGACTGTGAACAAGCTGAATCTCTGTAATTATTTCAGAATTATACCTTTGGAACATCTGAAATTCCATGTAGGTGCTGAAACATGTTTAACAAAGAGGAAAATCAAGGCGGAACACTGCTAGGCTGAGCCATTATCAGTATTTTGCAGAAAATCTTTTGGTGTTTTTAAAATTTTCTTTATGTTGTTTAAGTCAAGGTTAGGAAATAGTGAACTGATTCAGATGATCACATCATTGCGTATGAGAGATTAGACCGAAATAGGAAGAGTTCTTTTGCTTATACAAGTCACAGTTAAATCAAGAAGTCTCTAATAAGTCTTTGTTTCTAGTATCATCCAAACTGAACATGAGTTGTTATTAGTATAATAACAAAACCACCGGAGGCATTCTAGTATTATCCTAGTGACTGGGCAAGTTCAGACTCAGTGTGATGGGTGAAATAGGTTGCTACGGCTTGCACAGTAAACTAAGTTTAAAACAAACCTTGGCTTAGAGGAATTTGTGAACCCCATGACAGTCTCTAGAGAGGAGAGTAAGTAGTACATTTCTATTCCTTCTGTTGAAGTCTGAGGTTACCCTGAGATCCTCAGAGCATTTGGGGAGAGGTGCAGAATCTGGGCTGAGTTCACAGAATGGCTCTGTTCACTAAACTCCTTTAACTGGCCGTGGGAAATATAGTTTGCCACCCTAATAAGAGGACTGGTCAAATGAACCAACCAATGCTGAGGTTGCATTTGGCCCCAGACTTAGTGTTGTTTTGGATCCCCCCTCCCGAATCAGCTACATCACCCAAAGAGAGGGTTAGAGGGTTAAACTTTTTTTTCTCTACAAGCAATACAGTTCCAAAAAGGCCACATAAAGATTGCATCTATTTGCTCATTTTAGCTTTCATACATACATACATACATACATACACGTGCACACACAGGTGTGTGAAAGAGAAGCAGGATGGGGTAGAGGTCTTTATTGTGCTGAGTGCACCACCACCAATCTTTTTTACTCTCATTTGGGGCAGAGAGGAGAATGCTAGGCAGTGAAAAGGGAAGTACCAGCCTCCTTTGTGCCAGCTGAGAGGGCTGTAAATATGGAGACTGAATGATCGATCGAGCTGCCAGCTCACAACATTTACTGGAAGAAAGAGTGTCTTGGTATGCAGTATAGTGTGAATGCAATCTATATATAAGCCCACATAGGGAATCAATGATGAAACAAAAGCTGCAATTTACGTACTTGCATCAAACATTGAGATGCAAGTACTTAAGGAGGGAGTTTATGTCAAGATGTCACCATACGGACGTTATCATTTTGCTGCAATCTTGGCTTGCTGAGAATATCTATGGTATTGTACTTTGTAAGCAATCATCATGGATTTGCTTTATGTATAAACCCGACCATTGTGACGTAGTCAGTGAGCCATACTTTAGACCAGTCATGGCCTAATATGTTTTGTGATCCCACCCATTTCCTGCAAGACTCCTATTATTCCTATTTCCCTCTAGTTTTAACATTTTCTCTCCCTGCCTCAGGAGAAGGTGATGTTATAGTCTCAGAGGTGAGCACTTCATCTCCCTTTTTCAGCCTATTTCCTAAACTATCCCAGCACAAAGATTTAAAGATATTTGTACCTTGCCTTTCTTGTGCTTGAGTGAATCTGATAGTAGCTGAGTTTATGCATCACACAAGATGGTTTATTTGATCATGATTTCTTGAACAAACCAAAGTGGCCTGTATAAAGTTACTGGTGGTGGCTGGTATAATAAAGATCTATGCTTACTAGTTCCTTCTGACTATTAAACTAATTTTCATATTTTTAAGATTCTAATATTTTTCACCATAGTTTCCAGTTTGGACAAAATGAACAAGTTACTTAGAGACTTCAAGATTTAATTGCCATTTAGGTGATGGGGCTATGTGTATAGGAAAAATCCTTCATATTTTTGTTTGTTAACTTCAGATGTGATTGTCTAATGCAGTTCACTGGGTAACAATGACTACTGTGCCTGTCATGGGAGGATATGAAAAAATTATCTTCATGAAAGGATAAACTGCACATGTAGGTGGCACTGAATTTTAGAAGACAACATGTGTTATCTACTTGAATGAACCTGCAGCACTGGATTGACTAGCTAAAGCTTTATACCATTGATCTTAACAAGGAGCAAATTGTATACATTCTTAGTCAGATCCCTGAGTAAGAATTTCAGAAAGGAACTTTGCAGGATGAAGCCTTTTATTACATTACCTATGTGATACTTACACAATACCAGACTGACTTCCGGGAAGCATTCTGGCTGTATCTAAAGGAGAAAGAAAGAAAGAAAGAAAGAAAGAAAGAAAGAAAGAAAGAAAGATAGAAAGAAAGAAAGAAAGAAAGAAAGAAAGAAAGAAAGAAAGAAAGAAAGAAAGAAAGAAAGAAAGAAAGAAAGAAAGAAAGAAAGAAAGACAGACCAGTGATCATGTCTCACATGCTTGCAAGATGGGTATATGGTTTATTCACACTGTATACGCTTTATTCAGAGACACTGCTTTATGCAGTTGTTATTTAATCCTGGGTATAATTTTTGAAATGAGAAATAGTCTACTTGAAAAGAGTCTATTGTAGGTGCTAAAGATATTCCTTCTAGTTTATGCCTTTGTTGAGACACGCCCAACTAGGAACCTAAAGGACAGCTTAGAATAATCTTAGTATGATTCCTAAGTATATAATAATGTTCCCTTTCTGTAATATTAAAAATCACATTTCAATAGCAATTTTTGAATGGACTGTGGGGACATAGACCCCAGGCTTTGGGAAGGGATGGGTGCATAGGTTTTACATCTTTGCCATGATAGCACAGCACCTAAAAACCCACCCTACCTCCAAACCCAGTTGTGTCAAACTTACCTTGTCACCACAGCTTAATTCAGAAATAGAGAGGAAAGTTAGAGTCTTTTAACAAGTGAACAAACTGCTGGGGGTATTTCCTCAGGCAGAAGTTGAAATCTCATAGCTTAAGCTGTAGAATAATTTTATATGGCCTTCCCAGTTGTTGCACCAGATTCAGAGTTTGCCAAAATTCTGTAATTTAGGATTGCAGGAGCTGAATTTATAAAACCACGACTGCTGCTCAGTCCCAGTAAGACCGAGTCAAAATGGTCAACATTTAAAACAATGATTCTCAAAGCTATTGCCTTCCTGATTTTCACTTTGAATTGTTGATTCAATTTGTCAAAATGTGCATTTATGTATGCACACACAAAAAAGCATATGCATTCAAAGACACCCCATTCAATTTAACATGTGGAACTGAAGATTTGATTTGAAAAGGGGAGTTGACTCAAATCGCCTTCATAATGAATGTCTGAATCAAATATTCATTCAGCTTACCATAGTTTTAAAAACAAAGAATTTCCCCTTGCAACCACAGGAGAAAACTGGAAATTCTTGCCCTGCTCATCTGCGTGATGTAGCCCCACCACTTCATTCTAGCACCCTATCTGCTGCTCCCAAAACTGTTAAGTATGGCTGCCATTCATCCAAAAGTTGCCATCCATTTTTTACATATTCTAAATGTGCATGTGTGTGAAAAATAAGCATTATTTAAAAATGGAGCATAACAAAACACAAGACACTGGATTGTCATATGAATTTCACTGTTGTACATAATGGGCTAGCTAATGTATGTATGGGGTGTCCCCCAAATCTACTGCACATCTAAAGAATTTCAGAAAATAAAATGTTGTTTTTAAGATCTTTGCTTTATATAAGATTTTTGTCCAGTATAAACAATAACTTCCATAATAAGGGAAAATGCCTTGCTAAACACATTTGGGTAGTTGACTCCTCTAACCAAAGCATAATATAGTGTAAGAACCAGGTATACAGTATTCACAGGGGTAAGTACAAAGAAACAAATCCATTTGAATTCAGTGTTTACTTCCAAGTAAGCATTCTTATGACTTGAGTTTTAAAGGAGGTGTAAGAACTAGCTAATTATGTTTTTAAAGTGTAGTAATTTAATGAAGAAATTTCATGAGCAGCTCCTAAGATAATTGCCTCAATAGAGTCCTTCAGGTTTGTCCTTATCCATTCCACCTACTGTTCCTGAAATTCTAATAAAATACTGCTGCTTCTTCCCAACAAATCCCAATTTGACTTATATACAAGGGCACAGTGAGCACGTGTATATGTTATGGTATTGACTTTTACTTCTGGAAGGCCACCACATACTGAACAGCTTATAGAGAAACATCTTCACTTATTATTTGGACTAAATATTAATTGAGAGCCATTGTGGAATAGAGATTAAAGCTCTTGACTTGGATGGCAGAGGATGAGATGGTTAGATAGCATCACTGAAGCAATGAGCATGAAACTGAGCAAACTCAGGGAGGCAGTGAAGGACAGGAAGGCCTGGTGCGATATGGTTCATGGGGTCACGAAGAGTTGGACACGACTTAACTGAACAACAACAACTTTGGGCTACTCACATTCTTTTATCCTAGCCTTTCCTACAGTGCTAATTACATTGCCTTGAACTTCAGAAGAAAGGCCTGACTGGTTTACAGATTAAACTAAATAAATAAATGGCACTTGCAGGGGCTTGAGGCAATCCAATCAGGCTACTTGGGAGGTGACATGTGGGTGGGTCCAGGTGATGGTGAATTCATCCTTGAGGGAGGGAGTGTTCCCAGCTGCTTTTAAAGAGGTGCTGGTGCATCACCTCCTCAAGAAACCATTACTGGATCCCACCATATTGGACAATTTTGTCCAGTCTCCCACCTCCCCTTTTTAGGGAAGGTGGTGGCATTGCAGCTCCAGAGGTTCCTGGAGGAAACAGATTATCTGGACCCTTTTCAGTCAGATTTCAGGCCTGGATTTCGGATGGAAATGGCATTGGTTGCACTCATGTATGGCCTCTGGCAGGAGCAGGATGGGGGTAGTGCATCCATCCGTGCTCTTCTTGACCTCTCAGCAGCTTTCAATACCATCGACCATGGTATCCTTTTGGGTTGACTTGGGGAGTTGGGAGTGGGTGGCACAGTTTTTATGCTGGTCCTCTTCATTCCTCCAAGGTTGATCCCAATCAGTGTTGATTGGGAGTGAGCAGTCCAGCCCGCAGCCGCTCCATTGTGGGATGCCGCAGGGTTTGGTATTCTCTTCGCTCCTATTTAACATCTATGTGAAACCACTGGGTGAGATCATCTGTCACCATGGGATGAGGTATCATCAATATGCAGATGATACCCAGTTATACATCACCATCCCGGGTGACCTGAGTGATGCCATGACCACCCTTTCATGGTGCCTGGAGGCTGTGGGGGTCTGGATGGGGTGCAACAGCCTTCAGCTGAACCCTAGTAAAGACAGAGTTCCTGCGGATTGGAGGTCCCTCTGTATCCAGGAATTTACCAACTTTGGTTTTGGACGGGGTTGCAGTGCCCCAGACAGACCTGGTGCATAATATGGGGGTCCTCCTGGACTTGCAACTGATCGAGGAGCAGGTGGCAGTCATGGCCAGGAGGGACTTTGCCCACCTTTGTGTGGTACACCAGTTATGCCCCTTTCTTGATCAGGAGGCTCACCGGTCAGTCACTCATGCTCTGGTCATCTCTAGGTTAGACTACTGCAATGCACTTTACATGGGGTTACCCTTGAAGAGTATCCAGAAGATACAGCTGGTTCAAATGCAGCCATGCAGACAATCTTGGGTGCCCCAAGGATGGCACATATAACATCTCTGCTGCAGGAGCTGCACTGGGTGCCAGTTTGCTTCTGGGTCCAGTTCAAGGTGTGGGTCATCACCTTTAAAGCCCTGCATGGCATTGGTCCAGGTTACCTGAGGGGCCGTCTCACCCCCATTACATCAACCCATCCCACCCAGTCAGGCAGAGAGGGAATGTTGTGGATCCTGTCAGCAAGAGAATGTTGGTTGGCGGGGCCCAGGAGGAGAGCCTTCTCTGCCATTGCTCCCTTTGGAATATTCTCCCCGCAGAGGTGTAGTGGGCCCCTACCCTCCCGGTCTTCTGGAAAGGACTTAAGACCTGACTCTGTCAGCTTGTGTGGGCCAACAAGAGTTGTAACTAATCCTGGGGGTGGCTGGCACCCTGATGACACTCCCTGACCTGTTCGCCAATTTTATCATCTGTTGGAATTTACTTATTAATTATTGAAGATTGATTTTATTTCTTCTGTAAACCACCCAGAGTCGCTTTTTAATGAGATGGGCAGTGACAAATTTTATATATATATATAAAGTAGTAGTAAAGGAGTATGAGAAGCTGGAGGAGTACCAGGGCCTGAAGGAAGAACTAGAGAGGATGTGAAAAGTAAAGGCCAAAGTGGTTCCAGTGGTAGTAGGAGCACTGGGGGCCATGACTCCTAAACTGGGAGAGTGGCTCCAACAGATCCCAGGAACAAGATCAGAGCTCTGTCCAGAAGAATGCAGTGCTAGGAACAGCTCAGATACTGCGCAGAACCCTCAGACTCCCAGGCCGCTGGTGGAGGACCTGAGATTGAGAAGACACATACCACCCATAGAGGTGAGAAGGGAATTCTTTATATAAGTGTGTGTGTGTGTGTGTGTGTGTGTGTATGTGTGTGTGTGTGTGTGTAAATAAATAAAGTGGACCATTTTGAAGAGATTGGGCCAATATAGGTCTTCTCTAAAGCAGGGCAAGTTGTTTCCAAAATTTTGGACCAGCTTCAAGAATCATATCCCTTGCTAGACTTTCCTTAAAACATACCAAGCAGAAGAAATGACAGTATCATTGTGTGACTGTTGGTTCCAGTTTTCAGCACAGAAATAACAGTTGTGGGATGTCCTTACTTATTTCCTATAACATGGTTGTCAGAGGGATATTGGCTTATCAAAAGAATAAGGCATGAGCTGGTCTGGCTATGAATTAAAAGGAAAGTTACCTCAAAATCAGTCTTTATCGTGTTTCTGTTTTGCATCTGTATCTTGACTTTCTTCCAAGAAGCTCATGGCAGCATATCTATTTCCCCTCATCCATGCACTTTACCCTAACTGCGAGCCTGTGAGGAAGGTAAAACTGGATCCATTCTCCCCAGCAAGGTCAGAATTGAAGCACATTTCCATCAGTTCTGTCAAAAAAATAGGTGAAACTGACCTACAACTCTCTGCAGACCCAAACAGTGTGGCCATTTGGGTGGGATCCTGGAAGTGTGGTTCAGCAACACCAGGGGCCTCACAGCTTTCCTGTCTGTCAGGTCTGTTGAGCCATGGCTTTAGTTTAACATGGGGGTAGGCAACAGGATCCCCAGGGGCCATATCCAGCCCTCACCTTTCTGCTTTTTGTGTCCTCCGAAACCTTTGACGACAAAAGTTATTGTTTCAATCCCAAAGTTGGCTTAATGTTTTCAAAATGAAGGTGGTGGTGGTGGAGATAAAATCCTAGCCTTCTTTGTGAATGGTACTACTCTGTATCGCAGCTCTATCTCCTCCTGCTCTCATCCTCCCGAAAAAGTTTTAGTTTAGCCCTTGACTTGCTTCTAAAAGGCAAGGAGGGCACTTAATGCTTTGTTTTCTTTTTGTTTTGAAATTCGTTCTCTGATGCTTATTAGATGCCCATTAGATCCCACCGCGCTGATCTGTTCCAAGAGCAGATTTTTGTGTGGTCTAGTGCGCTGCGAGGAGCAAGGGGGATCCTATAATCAGCAAATAGGATTGTCAAACCCTACTGTTAAGACAATCAGGACAACCCACTGAACATTTCTTGTGGAAGCTCTTCCCGCCACGGAAAATGATTAATGGTGCAAGGGCAGTAAACAGGTAGCAAAAGTCTATTCCATTTTGCATTTCTTAATCAGCTTAAGTGATATTTGGCTGAACTGAAGTGTTATCAGAAAATAAGAAAGAAGACTAAAAGGTAGGTCCACGTGCTGCATTAATCCATGATTTGCTGAACTCTGGCTGGTTGGATACACTGCAACTGTAATTTCATTTGCAATCCTGATAAGCCATAAACTCTGGTTTACAAAGCAAAATTGGTTGAGTTTATACAACAGGCTGTTAAAATGAGACCATCCACATGATGGCTTCAATGCTATAGCTAATTAATTATTTCAATTTCTGTATTTTTAAGTCACAAATTCTAAGTTCCAAGGACTTTATGGAGATGAAAACTAAAATACCAATCCTTTGACTTATCCTTTTATTTCCATATTAACAGTTAAACTTGGTTCGTACAACATACTATAGTTTGTTGTAATAATATTCCAATACTGCGCATTCTTTCACCTATAACTCCTGACTTATCTGAGATTTGGGTGTCATCCAGACAAAGAATGATCATGCTAAATTCAGGTAATATGTTAAACCTCATACAAACCTGGGTTAAGATGGCAGCTTATAGAATTCTATTAGCCTACTAAAATGGCTTAGCTTATTTTATAAGCACCAATTCATAGCATTGCCTCTTTTAACTCTCCACAGGAATGAAGGAATATACTTATTTGAAGACAGTTGAAAATTCTTAAGACACTAAATTGGAATGAAGAGCAGGGATATATTTATCAAGCTATTAAAAGTGATAATTTAATTTCTTTACGATATTTAATAGTGCAAAGTATGAACCTTGCTAGTTAGCCTTCAAAACATTACACAGCTATTTGCTGCCACACTGTGGCTGAGTTCATGCCTCACAATAAGCCATCATTGCTCTGTTTTGTTTTGACTTAGCTTGTGTGATCTTAACTATTATTTATTAACCATGTCTATGGCTTTACAAGTCATGGGAACCCAGCCAATCATGACTTGCTCAACAACCCATCATTCAAATTCAGCTGAAGCCTATTACAGTTGCTGCCCCAAAATTTATTTTTGTTTTGATATGATGACATGCATTATAGAATTTAATTTCCAATATCTCAGTTGCTTTGGCAGGAATGGTTTAAATGGGGACTCATTTTAGTTCCCAGAATTCCTAATATGGCAGTGTTGTCCAAACTTGGCCACTTTAAAATGAGTGGACTTCAACTCCCAGAATTCCCCAGCCAGCCATGCTGGCTGGGGAATTCTGGGAGTTGAAGTCCACTCATCTTAAAGTGGCCAAGTTTGGACAACACTGTAATATGGGGAAAACAACTTTTGAAGATGCCCCCTCCTTCACCTGTAATCATGTAAAATCATATTTCCAGTAGTGCATAGTGCTATTCTATCACCTTTGAAGATCTCTGTGCTAAATGTCAACATGAACACCATGTTCTAATTAGGATGCTGATGCTGAAACACGAAAAGTAGGCATTCTCTTGCATCAATACTATTCCATTAACACCAATGGTACTTGTTGCTTCTCTGTTTGATACCAGGTCTTCTGGTCCAGACTATAAGAGGCTCTTGGCTTATGAACTGGTGCAATGGCCTTGAAAAGGATGCTTTTTCATTTCCATTTTCGCAAGCTCCCCATTCTTAGGGGATTATCTGTTCTTTGGACAGATGAAGCACCAAGAAGTCTTTCCAGCAAAGGTCAGTCTTCAGCAGCCCTAAAAGAAGCCTGCACAACTCCTAGGATGGAGGTGGATGTTAAACAGCAGCCTTCATTTTTTATTTTCTGAGCAACTAATATATCATGCATTCCAAAATTAATAACCGGGGGGGGGGGAATATTTGCTGCCATTTTTTTGGTTGGTGTCCATTGGTGCATTTCAGCTTATGTTTCACCCCTGATCTTTATATATCATAAAGCCTTTAAAATAAAATCTAAAACAAAACCAAAAATGCATTCTTCAACAAAGTACTAACAGATGTTCTATTGTTTGAAAAGATATAGCAGCACTGCTTTTATGATGTAGCTGTTTTGAAGGGTGGAAAAAAGGACAGGAACTTTCCAGACATATGCTTTTTCTCTAAATTACAGTGATGTTTATTTTTACAGTACTTTTCAAGTAAACAATTTGTGTTTATTTCTAATATATACAGTGGCCTTAGCATAACAATGGATACATACATGTCTTTACAGAGTTTTTTATACAGTTCCCTAATTGTCTCACTCCCTTCTTCTCTGATTCATACAGGTATTCTTTCTCAAAATTTTGATACGCTCATTTTCCTAGGAAGCTTCAATAGGTTCACTTCTTGGGCTTGCTTTTAAGCTGGAGGGGAGGACATAAAGAGGGGAAAATAATTCTTTCTTGAGCTTCTTGGAATTCTGGCACCTTTGTCAAGCTGTCTTTGCTGCTGTCTGAGTTGTCCAGGGTTGTTTGCAGCAAGGGGGTGAAAAGAGTCAACTTGATGGCCACACCCATGTGATCAAAGCCCCACTTTGTGGGTATGTGTGTCACATATAAAAAAGACACCCCTGAGACTGTCCTTTCCCAATGCATCATTTTTGCCCCTACATAGTGTGTTCTGCAGATCTTTTTTTCAGATTCTGCTTGCTCCTGTGGGGTCCCAGCTGCAGATTCCTCCTCCAACTACCCCTTGAAACATACAGTATCTCCAGTCCACGCAGCACCGATACAATTTCCAGCAGCATCCAATAACTTCCTACATTGCCTACACAACTGCCTTCTTATATGTTTTCATTAAAAGGTAGATGTGCCTCCTCCCGGGTGGTTTAGTTAGGCAAGAAACTTCTTGGTGTCTATGTGCCACTTTGCATGGTGCTGGCAAGGAGACCACAAGAGGAGGAGGAGGAGGAGAAAGAGGAGGAGGAGGAAGAGGAAGAGGACTATCTTTAACCTTGAGATCATTTTAAAGCCTTGTTCCAGACAGGGTATCTCACCCTGCCACAAGCTGAAAATGGGCCATTTCAGTTTTAAGATGCATCAACAGATTATAGCTTCTAAATCACAGAAAGGAATTGTTCTGCTTTATTCCACATTATCAGACTGACCACATGTCCAGCCTCTGGGCCTCATGCTCTGAGATGATCTCTGCTATGGTCTTATTAGTGATACGATATCCACCTTCCTATCCTTATCCTTGCATTGTCCTGCTTGTTAGTATAAGAAATACTCATCTTTTTTGAAAGTGTCACTGCACTGTGCGTTCACATAAATATAATCATCTCTAAACATTTTTAAGAAGACACTGTTGCTGTTTGAAATGATAACACAGCAACTTTAGGAAGGATGATCTACTGTAGCGCTGACATTTACCCTGACCTGGGTTGTTAATAATGTGTTGGATTGCCAGGTTAAATTGAAGGAACCCTCCTTTACAGTTGGGGAAGATCAGATTTCCTCCATTCAGTTCCTGGTTTGGTCTATTGGTTTGCTCAGCCCCAATACTTCCCAAAAATAAATCCTACAATTGAGGCATGCACAGCTTGGGGCAGACTGACTGATCTGAGCATTTTCTCTCTCCTGCCTTTCTTAAATAAAATCAGGTGCAGGGCCACTTACATATTAAAATTGAGATCTCCGCTATTTCAAACAAAAAATATTAAACACAAGTGAAACAATAAACATGAATATAGGAGTGAAACCATATCATAACATATAAACACAATGTAAATGTCCAATTCACTTGCATCTTTCTCCTGATGTCCATGTATCCAATATACATTGGAAACTTCAATGTTCACTTCAGAATAATGGTTTTGCAGTGTGTTACTAATGCACACACGTACTCCTCTGAACTGATCAAACAAAATAGTGTTGACAGTATGGAACACCATTTCCTCCCTACAGGCACACACATACTGCAACCTATTATGGGTAAGAAAGGGGCAAAATATCCTGATGGAATAAAAAGCTGCAGCAAAGTTTGCTAGATGGTTTGTGTAAAACTGAAACACAAAAGTGTGAATGATTTCCCAACAAGGCAGGGCAATGGAGAATATTAGGCAGTAAGCATTTCAAAAGCTTTCATCCCTGTAAGTACAAAGGAACATGCAACATTTCCTGCTCTGCTTGTTTCTAAATCCTATTTCCCAACATTTTCTTCCATTTGTTGAACTAGTGCCTTTTCATATCAGTATAGCAAACTGTCTCCTAATCCTGATTTGCATCAGTCCCCTCCCTCCAAAACACTAATGTGTATAATAATTAGATATGTATAAGTATTTAATTGCATATTTAATTACATATGTATAGCTATAATTCCTATCATTCAAGTACAAGTCCAGAACATATCAGAATGATGAGATGCTTCGTGTGATTAGTCTGCTACAGGTACATTTGCTACAGGCATTAACTGCTGCTGATGGAAGAATGATTAATTCTTCCCACATCACATCTTGCTTCTTCTAAGGTGACCCAGACACTAAAATACTTTTTGCAGATTTCCCCCCCATCCCTTTAAAAAGCAAGAATGATTGTGGTTTTCCAGCACAGCTAAAAAAATAAAAACTATCAAAAAGGCAGAAGATGTCATTTTTTAATTGAGCTGATTGCAGCAGGCAGGATAAGGTCCTTCTGGAGTAAAGCTTATTTCATTTTCTTGGCAGCAATAAGGAAGTGGTTTGCCATTAATTTCTGGGATTCTTTCTAGATTTTTCCAGGCTAGCCTGCAGCCCTGGAGCTTTCTGGGAGTCTCTTCTTCAACTCTACTTCTGCTTAGCTTTGTGATATCAGCCAAATCTTGACAAGATGCTGTCACTTGCTGTAATATGATTGCAGTTGTAGCAACAAGTACAAGTGAACAAGTTTATAGTCCTAGAATAACCTGTAATAAATAGAAGTTAGCCAGAGGTGTTATTTGACTGGTTTGGTCCAGTCCATGAAAACCAGTTCTTAAATTGTCACATATATGACAGCTAAGCCAAAAACTCACAGTTTTCCTGCTCTGCCCAGACAAGCTGGCTTATCCAAGCAAAGTGGGAAGGAAAACGTGATGCACATCTGGCAGGGATGGGGGGGGGGATTGTATGCACAAAGCCACAGCCTTGATAGAACTATGCTCCCAGCTTTCCAGAGAGATAGCTTGTCCAGGAAGAATGAAAAGAAATGCCTTTACATTAATTCTAATTGTACTGAAAATACTGGGACTTAAGAATCTAATAAAGAATTTAACTTCTACTGATTTATTTTAATAAAACTCAGTGTGCATAATTGTGATTTATTGATTAAAAGTTCTCCCCAGTTTTATATGTATATAAGTCTATTCAGTTCTGTACTAACCCGGTGCAATAGTATGGCCTGTGAGCTGCTGATACCTTCTAACAAATAATTTTTTTTTAAAATTGCTTTAATTATCTAACTATGCGCCATATCAGCTATATTAAGAAGGAGGAAGTTAAGTAAGGGGGAAAAAAGCCTCTTACTAAGCACTCATACTGTCAGCATTCACAGTGAAAACAGATATAAAGCTATTTCTCCTGATGTCCTCAGTTCTCCAAGCAAAGCGACCTGATCAAACTTTTTGAACTTTGTATTATCAAGAATTGCCATTGAACTCAAAGGGAATTCTTTATGTGGAAGATTTCTTCTGTCAATCCTACAGTTCAAATTAACTGTAGATAAATTGTGTTGTTTAAAACAGATATGTGCTGTTAATGTAATGAGAAAGGTCACTCCTATTTGTAATGGTCTGTAGCACCGCAAGGTTTAAGCAATCCTGGTGCTGTTCTGACTCACTCTATTTCTGATCTTTGTTGAAATAAGACAGCTTTTAAAAGAAGTGTGGGCATGTCCTGTTCATTAAATACTTTGATATTTCCCATGCTGAAAGGCTGACATGATGAATTATTGTCAGAACCAGTTGTTGCCTCCTTTAGATAATACCTCTGAAGTCAGTCTGATCAACTGTAAACTTGGAGGGGTTAAGGTACTTCTCAAATGCAATGGAAATTTATATCTACTTCAGCACAAAATGTTGAACATTATTCATCTTTGTTAGGTTTTTTTAATCTAGGTTTTCTAGAACAAAGTAGTAGAAGAAGGATAAAGATGGGCCATTTCAAATATAACATTGGAGGCTCCCAAACTGACTTCTTAAATGCCCCCAAATATGGCAAAGCTGTATCTTGTTTTACTCATAGTTTCGACACTGAGGAATTTAGAAAGGCTTGGCAAGAATCTCAAAACCTATGGGTATTCCCACCCTGAAACAGCTACAATAAGAAAAAGCTGGGATAAAACTTTCAGACTGGAGCTGGTCCTGATGATCTAGGACAGTGTTTCTCAACCTTGGCAACTTTAAGATGGGTGGACTTCAACTCCCAGGATTCCCCAGCCAACCATGCTGGCTGGGGAATCTTGGGAGTTGGAGTCCACCCATCAAGTTGCCAAGTTGAGAAACACTGATCTAGGGAATTAGGATGTCCTTGGGAGATCAAAAAATCTAGATATCATCCATGATTGCAAAGTCCCATCGTACGCGACACATTTTTTTATGTGTGTTGCGTACGCAGCACATGTTAAAAGGGGGCTTTGATTGCGCAGTCTTGGTCATCATCTTGATTTTTTGTCCTTCACTGCAAATGCTCCTTACTCATCAGAACCTGGTTTAAACTAGAACACTGCTTTGTTTAACGAAACAACGCTTTGTTTAACAAAAGATGCTCTGGACAGGATACTTCTTACAAACCAGTTTACCTTTTTCTTTTTTCTGGGCAGCTGGTCAAGCACACTTTCATATAATTGTGGACTCCCCTGCCCTTCTATTTTCTATTTTCTCCCCTGCTTATATGGGGCTCAGAAGCATTTGTGAAAATAAAGAAATGTTGTATGGAAGCTTGTGGGTTCCAGCAGGCAAACTTCCCATGTACTATGAATTGTGATTAAAACAATTTAAAAACTGTGCGGGGTAGGGGAACAACCTCTCTAGTTTCCCTTCTGATAACCAAATGTTTGTAGCTAGCCATCGCAACTGCTTTGTCAGTAAGCCAACTTCCCAGTAGATATTTTGTATCCATGCAATACGCTCCCTGAATTCCCAAAGCGGCCACTGGCCGAACAGGGTGCCTTCTCTGAGTTTACCCCATCTAGATTCACACACCACACATGATTTGTTTTAACCATGGTTTACTAAACTGGCTGGGTTTCACACAACCCATTAAGCCATTATACGGTTTTGGTTTGATATGCATGGACTAGCAACTGCCCTTCAGAGGAACCAGCAGGAGTCTTTCTTAAGACTCCAGAATGAATCTTGTGACTTTTATCATGCAGTGAATATATGCTAATCCTGAACTTTGGCCTTTTCCCAATAAATAGTCTTTCTTTGCTGCCTCTATCTCCTGGCAGTGGCAAGAGAAAATGAACAATTGGAAAGAGGTGGTTTACACACCAGAACCATTCCCTGAAAGAAGTATTTGTTGACTTTTTAAAAAAATAATGGGCTACCCATTGCAGAACTCAGTCACGTATGTTAGGGCAACGAAATAAAAAAATTGCAAGTATATCTTGTTCTAGGTTTAGGATGACTGTATAATGAAACTTAAACAATGAAAAGTCAACTGTCTAGATCTTTTCATTTTCTTGTAAAATAACTTGATTGCATGTTTATTTTAAAGGGAAAAAGCTGCCTTTGTTTCATTGTAACACTTGCAACACTTACAAGACTAGGTAGTATCCAGGACAGCATATATGGCTTTAAGACTTCCCACCCGTTTTGTCTCTCATTGTCCTCTTCTCCAAAAGCCAAGGACCTCCACAGAGGGTCTTAGCAATATGACAGGCTCATGTGGACTAAGGGGGCTTTAAATATTTAACTAGTTTTAGTACATTTAGGGCCAGTAGATCTGAGATGCATAAATCTGGGCGACTACAGTAAAGAGCTATTTCTGTACCTCTTTGTTGCCATTGAGTGGTCATTTGGATTTTTACAGTCCAGATTTGGTAGCCTTGAGTATACTGACAGACCATTTTTCTTCTGTCCTGGAACACCTATCTGGGTATGGAAAAATCTAAATCTATTCAACTGCTGCATGGTGAGCCCCTCACATGCCATCACACAAATCCAGGAAGATAAGGGTAAATCCCCAGAACTGGTTCATATCCTAAAATTAAGATCACCAAATCACCAAATCAAACAATGTATTGTTCAATTATTAAGGATGTAAGACAGGATATTGAGATATTCTGGCCTCAAGCCTTTCAGAGTTATAAAGTTAATGCCAATACCTTGGACTGAGCCTGGAATCAAGCCCTGGATCACCATGGTGGAGTCTGGCAAGTGGAGTAGTCCTGGTTACTCTTTGAGCTGAACCTGACCTCAAATGACTTCAAGAGCACATCCATCTACCTTTCTTGGCAAAGTCAAACATGTTTGGCCACTGCTTTCTTCTGAAATATATTTTAATCTTCCTGATCTAGTCAACAGTCTTGATATTTCCTGGATGCCTCGCATTCAAGTGCTAATGACCTCCAGCCTGTTTCAGCTTCCAGCTCAAACAAGGGCACCTGGGAGCTGCCTCCTGCTGAAATATCTATACTGTTCATATTTACCTGTAGCTTATCAGGGAGTAAACCACACTGATAGAAACATAAGATTTGGCTCCATCTCTTGCCCATTGCAAATAATAGCACTTAAATCCTTAATTTTGGCTGAATTCTAGTAAACAATTTTTCCTTACTAATTCCACTTCACTGGCAGTAATAGGTTTGTCACTCAAAATTCTACCAACAGTGACACTTGTCTTCACTCAAAGAGCTTTCTGTTCTCTCTGTTCCAAGCTCTTGTAAGATCAAAGACTCTTGCATTCATTTTTCCTAATAATTGCAACCATCCGAGTGCAGCCCCACAATAGGAACATGCAGGTAGATTCAAATAATATTTGTATCTCAAATGTTCTTTTACATAGAAGACAGCTTTCAGGAATAAATGAATTGCTGGGGCAGAGGGAGGAATACAAGATAAGCTGTGACCTCAACACATTCTCATTGTAAGGTAAGAAGAGTTTGCTTTTTGTAGAAGATGTCCTTATCTTCTTATGTGCAGATGATCTGGAAATACCAATGAAGTTTGAAATGTTTATAAAGGTTTATAAATATTTATAAAGGTTGTGCTAAATGCCAGGGAGACCGTATCTATGCTCATATCTATGATAGATTCTTTATGCTCATATCTATGCTTGTATGGAGTTTGCTCACATGGTTTGATATGCCTCTTTGCTTGTTACTTAGCGAACTAGCAGTACACAATGAATTTTAAACACACTTTTTTTTTGCTAGAATGCAAAATCCTTGGTGTAGCTTTGTGTTGCATTGTTAAGCCATCTGTTCTTTTTGATGTAGGAAAAAAAGGTACTTAATGCTCACTTGCCCTCCAGATGGGTTAATTTATGTTGTCCACTATCAAGAGGTGGTAATATAGCCACTTCTATTCAAGTTGCAGGGTTCAGGAGCTGTACACTGACACATTTAAAGGCACCAGATCAGGGTCAGCAGTTCTGACCTTGAGGAATCAGTTGTTCTGCTCTTCCAAGCGTGTTCTCTTCCTCTTTCTGTAATGCATCATCTCAGTTGCCACAAGTTTGTTAGTGAACACTGTTGTTTTTGGCAAAACTAAGTGTTTTGCAAGTCAAGCTTACAAAAATGTATGCAACTGGTTTGGCTGGTTATTTCTGGTCAGTTAAACTCCTTTCTTGTATTCATTCCAGTCTTAACTGTTTCAGATTCTGCAAACAACAGAAGTAGATAAATCAATAGAGTTGCATGGATACATTTACCTTAGGAGACAAGAATTTCCTGGTCTGTTAAAAAAAATAGATCTTATTTTTTTCTCCAATACATTATTATTGCACCAATCATATTTTATTATAACTGTATACATATAGCAGAATAATAATTCCAAAAAGCTGGAACCCTTTTCTATACAAATGAGTGGGGAAAAAGAAGTCGTGTTGCATTCCTTATTGGTGATCAAGTTGGTATTGATATACTTGGTTATGTGTCATACTTTGCAAATATCCCTTTCAAAGCCTGGGTGATGTATAAGTAGCCACTCTGGGTAGGAAGATAGGGGACCAAAGCCACATGTCAGCTGAGAATTCCAGAGCCTGAATTACAGAGAAATTATTAAATTAAAAGGTGTGGTAGCTAAGCTAAGTTTGCCCAACCTGTAGTCCCTTAGACTCTTTCCTAAAGTTGCCATCAAACTGTATGCTTTAATGAGATAGAAAAGGGACAGTATGAAATAATTTAAATTATTTGATTTTATCTAGGTGACATGCCATTTCTCAGCAAGCATCTGAGAGCAAAATATTGACCTGAAAAAGTCAATGTCCCATTGGGTTAGATTTTGCCCTGGCTGCAGTGCCTTTCTATTTTTCTAACTCTTTAGCATGCATCCAATCACTGAAAGCTAGTTTGAGTTTTGGAAAGACAGCACAACACAGAAATTCTGTTCAGAACAAGACAGAAATATAGACAACGTACCCAAACAATACCACGATTAGCCTCTTGTATTCTCACAGAATCCTCGATGTGTGTCAAAAATGTCAAAAAGTGGACTGCATCTTTGTGATCGAAACCCTGGCCCTTTTTTTTACACATGTGGCACACATAAAAATGGATGGGGCTTCAATCACTTGGTGCATTTCCCTCTTGACTTCTTTTACCTCTCTGTAGACGTTCCACATCCTCACACAACTGTTGGATACTCAGAGGCCTACTAAGGCTCTCTGTGCCAGGCATTTGTGTCTCCTAACTACCATGTTAACATTTCCCATAATGGCCCTGAGAGGGGGGATTCTCTCAGTATTGTGGGAAAATTATATAACCTGCAAATGACTACTTGGGGACATTTGCACCTGATACACTGAAGACCTCTTGCTATAGGAGGGGATCATTAGAGGCAGTGGTGCCACTGGAAGAGGGCTTGAGACAGTCCAGGTTCCTACACAACAGCATGAGCAGAGGAGTCCCCAAAGGCAAATGGATGGGCTGCACACATTGCAATAATATATATTACCCTCTACAGCAACTCAACAAATGCCTACAGGCTTAAGTGCTCATTTCCCAATTACCAAAACAAGAGGAAATGTAAGTGAAAGAAAGAGCAAAAAAGGCATATATTAATATTTATGCCTAGAAAAAAAATGACTAGAATTGAAATAGAAATAGAACGACCATAACTTTGCCAGGTTGTGGCTGCTCAGTCTGTAGATCAAGGGCAATGTGTGGACTCTTCTGAATCTTTAAATGATAGTTCGACTGGAGGGCTTAAAAGAGAGGTCTGTTCTGTGGAAATCAGAAGCCAAAAACTCCTTACCTTTGGCTTAGAGTTTTTTAAATTGTGCAAGTATGTGCACACATATGATGGAAAGCTGTTGGGTTTTTTCCATTTCCCAGTAATAAATGATGCTGAAGATGTTGACTAGATCCAATGTGAGATTAAACATTCTGTTAAACAGTTCTGGGTCTCTTTTCAAAAAGGAAATGGTGTTAATCCGTTCATCAACACAATTGTTCCAGAAGATGCTGTGATGAAGGACAGATTGTGAATAGTGAGGAACTTAATAGAAATATTCCTATTTTGGTTATAAAAGTTCAGGCTTTACAAGAGGAAGACAGTGCAGTGAAAAAGCCTCCCCCCCCCCTTCTTTCCTTTCCTTTTTCTTTCCATCTATAATCTCTCAGCTGGGGTGCTGTCTCAGTCACCAGAGTATCTCTCGATGACTTACCTGCCAGAGTTGAAAAAACAGCAACATGGGAAAAACAAATTAAAAGCTAAAGAAACAATAATAAACCCAGCACATTAGAGAAAAGATAGCCTTCTCAATTACAATAACAATAATAAAAAATTTACATGGGTGGTCATATGTGGCCCTGTATAGTATGCTTAATTAGTACGGGTTGTGGGAAGAAGAGATATTTCTTTGCAACCTTATAGGGGGTGAAGAGTTATCCAATTTGTTTTTTACTTGCGATGAAGATCGGAAGTCACTTCTTTACATATTACTTTTCTTTTTCTTACTTTCTTTTTTCTTTTTTCACACTTTTTATTCTTTCTTTCTATTTCTCCTTCTTTTTCTGAGCTTAGTTTGTATTTGCTTTTACTACTGTAATTAAAATCTTTAATAAAAATTATGAAAAAAAAGACTTGAATTTCCCAACTTATCCTATTATGTAGTTAAGCTCAGAGAAAAGATGTTCTCCCTTTAAAACCTGTGACGTGTCCCAGTGAACTATGCTTTCCTAGTAACAGGAATGAAAGGAAAGAGGTACCTTGACTACAGTTCTGAAGGCTTCATCCATACTGCTGCATACCTTCTGAATGGCTACAGCAGGTGAGAGAGGACTTACTTGCACATCAACAAAACAGGGAAAGTACATCACCCCAAAGAAAGACATATATTTGCACAAACTCTTTATCTGTAAGAGTCGATAAATAATTCTTGTCATTTTAAAAGAAATTCAGTACATTTCATCTGAGTGGGGAAGAGAGATCTGGTATCCTGAATGTCTGCCTAGTTTGTAATCTCTTGATGGTCAACTTCAAGGCTGTTCCGCTCATGCTTTTTAACTTTGATCTGGGCTTGGATTGGACAGGACCTCAAAGAGAGCTGGACACCCCAGACTGTGACATTACTACGTAAGTTACATGGTCTGTCTTTTTCACACACATACACATACATACACATTCCAACAGCAAAAAAAAAAAAAAGCAAAGAAGAAAAGCAGAATAAAAAAACCTTTTTAAAATAAAGCAAGATGGGATCTTTCTAGGCAAAGGTGGTCTTTCCAAGCTGGCACAATCTAAAGGTGTTGGCCTACAGCCCTCATAATTCCCAGCCCTTTTGGGAATTATGGAAGATATAGTCCATTCTATTGTGGAGAACACTGGGATGGGAAGGCTAGGTTAGAGTCAAACACAGGAAACCTCATTATGGGTCAGAAATGGAATTTAAGAGAAGAGTGCCAAGGCATTACTAATTCATTATGAGTTCAGCTTGCTAACATGAGGAAGCATGAGAAAAGTCCAACATTTAACATAACTGTCATCCTACGCTGAATACTGCCAAGAGAGTTCCATTGCTAATGACATTTATTTATTAGATTTATATCATACCTTTTGTACAATATCTCAAGTGCTCTTTCCTCATATTTTTCCCTATAAAAAGAAGGTTTGGGGTTAAAGAGAATGACTGCCCCAAAGCCTCCCAGACAGCTTTTATGGCTGAGAGTAGGCTAGAATCAGGGTCTCCCCATTCCTGGTCTAATGTCTTAATCACTGCACCATACTGGCTCTGGGAATATGAGGATCCCAGGCCGCAACAGAATGCAGGTTACCTCCCAAGAGGTACCTGGGAGTTGTATCCACAGCTTCCTGGATTTTCTGGAAAGTATCTAAGTAAGACTTTTCTTGTTCTGTTCTTGCTTTCATGCCAGGAAAATAGGTCTTTCTGTTTATGCTTTCACACTGCAGTTGAGCTCAGGTGGACTGCCTGGTTTTCAGTGGTCCTAGAATCAGGCCCAGCCTATGATGCAATTAGAGGTACTCACAGAGATAGACTGTGAGAACTGCATGTACCTTGACAGTGTATGTAATATCACGTCCACAGTGCTGAATCTAAACCAAGGACACTCATGTTTAAGAACCTGGTCAGACCCAGATAAAACAGGACTCATTACAGTAGTTCTCACTCTAGTGTTTCTGCTTCTGTAAGAAGAGGAACCATGTATACTACTGAGCAGTTTTGAAGACTGTCACGAATGGGTAACTGAATTTGGGGCATGCGTTATTCCAGCCCATATTCCAGCCCATATTCAGGGCTATACCATGGCACTAAGATAGGGAGAAACTAATGGAGTAGCTCTGGATTTGTAAGCCATCCAGCTCCAGAGAGAGTCCTTCTCACTAGTTAGTTCTGGTGGTAGCTGTGGCCAGGAGGATTTCCCACAGTTTCATCCAGTGGGCCAGTTATGACCCCTCCTAGAATATGAGACTTGGCTCACAATCACTCAGGCTTTAGTCACCTCTTGATTGCAGTCTACCGTAGATGAGGCTGCCCCTGAAGAGTATTAGGAAACTGCAACTGGTCCAGGTTGTTGAGCCCATATATCACTTCTGCAAGAGCTGTGGTGGTTACCAGGTGGCTTCTAGGTGCAATTCGAGGTGCTGGTTGTCACCTGAATTGCACCTAGAAGCCACAGGTATCCAGGGCTTGGATATCTGTGGGACTGTCTTCTCCCAGTAACATCTGCCCACCTGATAATATCAAATAGAGTGATCTTTCTCCACATCTCCTTGCTTAAGGAATGCCATCTATAAGGGTGCAGAAGTATGCCTTCTCTATTGCTACCCCTCTTGTGGAATGGCTTTCCTTTGGATATTGTTTGGCAAGTTTCCCTTTTAATATCTTCCTTGTTTTCTATAGACTGTGGCAGCCCTCACTGATTCAGTTAGCCAGTTCTGTGCCTCCAAATTATATGCATATATGGCCAAAGAATGGATAATGTTCTCGAAAAATAACAACATTATTAATAATAGTTAACATCCCCCCTCCAGCAGATGTAAATTTGTAATATATTGGTGGGTGTAGGATCTAATGATATCACTGTTAACCAGGATTTTCTGTTCCCAGATGTTCATGATAGATTACTCTCACTGATGGAAGTGTATATCCTCTAATCATCCAGATTACAGGGATGACTCAAGCAGAAAACAGAGGCAAGAGTGTGTTATGCAAAAGGTGCCTCCAGGACAAGGATTTTGTTTAATTAGGAAGCCCAGGCTGTGTTGATAATATGCTATAAAAGGGGTGATTTCTAGAAAAGCATTTTCTGGATGCAGGCACACTTTTGTGAAGTAAGAATAGAAATTATAGAGCCTGTGTTGTGATTTTATGTAAGAAAGCTTTATATGCGATGCACATAGAAAATAGGCAGGACTTCAATCAAAGTGTTATGGCTGCTATCTTGACATTTTGACCATACCTTGTGGACACCCTGATTCTTTCTAAGTCAAATACTGGTGATTTAATAAGGTAGTCCAACTAGCTTCCCTGTAGCTGCCCTAATAAACTTTCCCCCATAGCACTTAATGCAGACTTGAGGGAGGCACAAAGGGGAATCAATAAAACAGCTTATAACATCCTTCAGAAAAGTGAGAAAATATTGACCACAACTTTATGGGTTGCTGCATCCATAAAGTTTGGTGCAGCACTGGGCCCAGGTCCAAATTCCATGCATTGTCAGCTACCTTTGGTGGTGGGAAATCTAATCTGGGCATCTGAGATAGGCTGTAAGTACTGTATGGATTCATGTGAACGGATCGTATTTTTTCCCACCTTCATTAGATATGGGGAAGCTAATCTTTAATCCAAATGGGACAGAGGTTTCTTTTCCAGGGATTTCCTCCTGCCTAGCATCTCTGTGGATCCAGTCTGATGCTCCAGATGACTATACTGATCCGCATGTTGTGATAAAAGTATTTTTCAGATAGAAAACGTGGGGTGGGAATGGGGAAGCCCTGTACTGGACAAGCAGAAGAGGCAAGCCAACTAATAGGCAAAGCCCACCAGCTCTGATGTCACCTAACCCCTAGCTGACCTTTTCCTGACCTAACTTTCTGGCACGTGCCAATGGGGACTCCCTCTCTGGAACCAGAGATCCGTTCTCCTTGCCTGCCCCACAGCACAAAATAGGACCCCGAGCAAAAGTGAGTTGAGTTTGGACTTGCTCACAAGCAAGAATGACTTCATGCTTCCACTTTCTTGCAAATTTGGGGCGATTCTGGCCTACAGCAGCTCTTATAATCAGCAAGCCAAATGTGACTTTCTTTCCTGGAGTATTGATCGTAGAAAAAGCATCTCTAAGAGCACCTAGCAGTTCAAGGAAACAAATAATAGAACAACTCCTTAAAACATCTGTAGGTGCTTCATCAGCTACTGATCATTAGGAGTAATGAATAGGTAAAATAGCCACCGCCAGGTCAAATATCCAAGGTTGCAGGAACATGGGGAAGTCAAAAACGGTGGCTGAATCCATGCAATTAAAGCTCTCCCCTATTTTTTGCATAAGTCAATCACAGTCACATCCAGCCTCCTGACTGTTTTGACCCCCCATGCCCCTGCAAGGTTGTCATAATTAGGAAACTACTGCCTTCAAATGCAGTGCTAGGGAAATCTTGCTGAATGAGTATGCTGGGTCTCCCTGAGGCAGGGTCTGTGTGCCCCAGAGCCCATGTGGGGCAGGAAACTAACAAGGAGGTGCTGTTTTTAGTTAAGGGGGAGCGTAATACACGCGGGGTCCCTAAAGGGAAATGGTGCCCCACAGAAGATGCCGCAGCAGCAGATCCTTACGGAAAGGCCCCTTTAACTTCTGCTTGGCTAGTTCACCAGATGCCCCTCTAACGTGCTGGATGACTTCGCGTTGGAGAAGGAGAAACTCCTGCTTGCTCTGGCTGCTGTTCGGAAAACGCCGAGCGGCAGCCTGCGATTCTCGACATAAGGTGCCTGCTCCCACGCAGGGTATGGTCTGGCCCAAGGAAGAACGCCCCGATCCAGGCATGATTCAGACCCAGTCTGGCGCGCCGGCTTGAATGATTCGGTTTCCTCGAGGCAGGTCACCTGTTCCTCTGAAAAACTTCAAGCGAACCAAGCCCGGGCGATTCCATCTCCGCGGCTGCCAGGGCCCCGCCCACCCTAACACACGCCTGCCTGCAAAAGGAGCTCTAACCCCGGCAGCCGAGCGTGGGGGAGAGCTCCCCTCCCCTCCCTTTTTAATTTGGGCTGCTGGAGTGTTTTCTGCCTGCCGGAGCCACTTAGGTTCGCTGCGAGAAGATAACCGAGCGGCTGATTAAATGGGAACTCACTCCCATCACTTGGCGCTCAGCATGCACAAGCGCGAGTCCCGGGGCTTCTCGTAATTCCCGGGGCCTGTCTGTTCCTGACCTGGTGTCTGTTGCTTCAGCATCGGGCGTGATGTTGCGCAGGAATTTCCTGTCCTAAATCGCTGCCTCTTGCATCTTCAGGAGGACGCCGTGAGTAAACTCTGCCTTTCTAAACTCCGTGTGGGAACCGCACGCTTTAAATGCCAGCTCCCCTCCTTTCCAAAGGCTGGATTAATGGAGAGGAGCTCTTGCAAGGGTGCCTTCGAATTAACTTTGCGCCGATCGGCCTCCCAGGTTTAACTTGCTTTGTGCCCTGGAGCGTGGAAGGAGCATTCCAACGGAAGGAATATCCCTATTTCCAAGGAGCGCTGCTTGGTGTTCGCTCTTACTAAAAATAAGTACAAGAATTATGAGATGTGGAGATTATCTCACTCGTTTAGATCAGAGGACCATGCTGCATTTGCGTTACAGACAACGTTTCTTTTTTAAATACTGTAGTGGCTGGATTTGGGAAGGGGGTGTAACATTTAATTGTGTTAAAAGCCCTTCCTTTTACGCATTTAACTTTTTTATTGTTTTGTATTTGAAATTGTAAGTCACCCAGAGTTTATGGAAGTGGGCTGCTATAATGCATTTTAGTAACTAACTAAAAAAATCATCCTTCCTTCCCTCCTTTTTTCTTTTCAGTAGTCTTTACTGGCCCATCCAAGTCTTGGATTAGAGAAATGGTACTTTATGCTGTCCTTTAAAGTAAGCTGTATGCTAGCATTTGGGCTGTAATTATCCACAAGCTTCTGTGGGAACAAGTCTCATTGAATTTAGTGGGATTTATTTCTGGATCGAGAGGCACAAGATCAGATGACAAAGCTTTGAGAGGGAAGCAGTGAGATGGAAGCCTGCAGGTAGGGACCAGGTGCCCTGATTTCTATCTACTACCTCATATAGGGATGAATGAAAGATCAATGAAAAAGAACATTAAAATCTCTGGGAAATGCTGCCTCACATTCTGTGTATTTGTTCCAAGCATGCAAGTCTGATTTGATACAAAGGGACTTAGCAAAGTTGCTGAAAGTCACGCGGGTTCCCATGATTTTTTTTTTTTTGGTGCTATTTACTATTTTTTTCTGTGGCAAAGAGTATTTCATTTATATTTCACTTCACCTTTCAAGGCAGCACAAATGACAGTCTTCTTTTGCATTAATTCTTGCAACAACCACCCCGTGAAGGAAGCTGGGCTTAGGCTGCATCAGGAAGCTAATTTTTGCTCTGAATGGCCACGGGGTCCTTGGGACCAATTCAATCAAACCTCATTAATTTTAGTAAAGATACAATAGTGTGTGAAGGCATCAGATTTTCAAGTTCACACCAGCTTTCTAACCTAGATAAATGGCTGTTTATAGTACATTCTGAGTATGTGTTACATCAGAGTTCCTCAACCATGGCAGCTTGAAGATGTGTGGACTTCAACTCCCAGAATTCCCCAGCCAGCTATTCTGGGAGTTGAAGTCCACACATCTTCAAGCTGCCAAGGTTGAGGAACACTGTGTTACATAGAGGAAAATTTTGTTCTGTAATATGAGCTTGCTCTCTTTCTTTTGACATAATTTAGACTAGATTGGGTGGTTTCTGGACTAGTGCATCTCTTCTATCATCTCAGTGAATTTGTGGAACTGAAAATAACCCCTCATCTGTGCCCTCTCCTCAAAGGGCAGTTAAAAGCAAGGCCACTGCAACCCGGTGTGCAAATTATGCACTGTGCAAGGGTGCCATATGACTGGGGGGGAGGGTGCAGGTTGCAAGATTAAAAAATAATAATGGTGGGCAAGTGCACATGGATGTGGCTGGAATATTTAAAAAAAAATGGGGGGGATCTTAAGTGGAATTCTGCACCAGGGTTTCCTTGAATGCCAGCAGGGCCCCTGGTTAAAAGTACAACTTGAGTGTTTCTGTTGGCTGTAAATGGTTGATACTACTGTTTGTTTTCTGTTTACATTCTAAGAGTAAGATTTGTAAGTCAACACAATGGTCAATGTTGATTCTTTAAATTCCTTGGTATTAAACAAGGGTTTGTAGGAGTATTTTGCTATATATCATGTTTTTATTTTCAGTGTTACATTTCATTATTCATTCTTTAAAAGCAAGATTTACAGGCCAGCCAGCTTTTACAGTGAGTGTAAAAAAAACAGTAGTGGAACCTGCACAGATAATCATTTTTTAAAAAAAATTGGGAGAGTTACAGTATAGAAAAATATATTGTGCATTGTTCTGTGTAACCATTTATGAAACTGCCTCTGCGTCTGTAATTTTTTCATTTGGAGAGTTTGTAATGGCAATGAAGTAAGTGGTGCAGAGAGGCATGCTAGAAAAAATATCCTGTGTTGCCTTCTAGTGTGTAGCACTGAGACTGTCATCCACCTGGAAGAGGTCAGTTGGGAAATCCCAATTTAAATTATTGGTTCATACAATGGCCCCTGCTTCGTTTAAACCTGTTAAATATTTAGTGTTGCAGGTGGAACACTGCAAAAAATTAGGATACTGAACAACAATAGGCAACAATCTCTGTACTAATCTCTACCACTAATGGTTAGAGATAGGCATTGCTCCTCCATACTATGAACAACTTGCACAGAAGTTGAAATTGACTAGAGATTAGAAAAAGAGCGTAGGACAAGCCCCAGATAGATTATTTCTTCCTAAAGTTACTCTTCCTTGAAAAACATTGGAATCTTGACTCACAGCGGTAAGAAGATTAATTTTTCTCCTTGAACATGGTATTCCTGAAAAATAAAATCTTAGAGATCATTAAACCTGAAATTGCTTCTCATCACAGGAGGCAATTTGTCATCGAGACTGAGGTAATATTAAAATGAAATTCACAGAATCAGTTTTGCATCAACCAAAACACATTGGCTTGCTTACCTCCAACCTGTTTAAGCGGATTACTGAATTAAGTTATTTTCTAGGTTTGAACATGACATTGAACCATAAACTGACCCATGGACTGTGTTTGTAAGCCATAGGAAACCCTAACTGCAGTTAAAACTAACCAGGCTTAGCATGGATTCAGATACCCTAGTCGTACCTTAGTTGTTTTTCTCTCCACCTTTTACCTGGACTTAAAAGTCTTAGAGTCTGCAAGATAAGCCTTTCTGCCTGTTTCTAGACTATTTGGTGATCCAGAATGTCTTTACCTGCTTCCCTTTCTTTAAATAGATAAATGCATTCCTCTTTTTTCTGAAGGTGTTTCCAGTGCACCTGCATAGCTTCCCTTGTGTCACTGAAACCTGAAGGATCTTTTGTTCCAAATTGTTTCATAATTTCTCCGCTGTGCTTGCCCACTCTTCATTTAGCAAATTGTAACTCCCCAAATCTGCTTTTCCTTTTGTTCTATATTTTACCCGTGGCATTAAGCCAAACTGCTCCAAATCACATTGTGGCTTAAACAAACTGGGTTTACACATAGGCTATACCATGTGCAGGCCTAGTGGGATGATAGCCTATGGCAGTGTTGTCCAAACTTGGCCACTTTAAGATGAGTGGACTTCAACTCCCAGAATTCCCCAGCCAGCCATGAGTTGAAGTCCACTCATCTTAAAGTGGCCAAGTTTGAACAACACTGGCCTATGAAATCCTTTTCCTTTTTGTGAATATTTACAACTTGAATGGCAACCTTTTTTGACCTCATGGACACACAGTTGTGAAATTAATGGCTGGGGGCAGCTTATGCATTAAGTGTTATTCAGTCATTAGTTTTATATTCTGCAGGAACTCAAGGTGGCAGATGTTGCACTCCCCTCTCCTACACCCTTGTGGGGTTTTGAGATAGTGATTGGTCAAAGTCACCAAGTGAGCTTCCTTGCTGAGGGTGAATGTGACCTGGGTCTCTATATCACACTGGCTTTCAAGCATGTCTACCACTGCACATTTATAGGCTCACCGTATTTTCAAGCAGTTAAACAAGGACACAGGTCACAGTGGGCATGTGCGGGCAAAGCCAGGAATTGTGCCTTTAATGTTCTTTTGAAACTCTGCAGTGTGCGCAGGCGGGGGCAGGGCTTGGAGGAGGATGAGTTATGACATATTTGTAGGTAATGAGAGAATGCAGGTGGTTTAGCCAGCTGATAAAACTTGCTTCCCCTTTGCAGAGTTGGTTTTTCCTTTGAACAAAAATCCTGGAAAGTAGGGCTGTGTCAACCTGCAAAGGAGAAGTACATTTTACATAAAAGTAAGCCTGTTCCCTTCTACTAGTCTGTATTTTCCTGAACTCTTTTTTTTTTGCCAATTGGACATGATGCTTGGAGTGGAGTGCAAGGCTCGCATGATCCCAATCATACTGGAAATGTGGTAAGCCCACACATCACCTCTCACACAAATACATAGACTACACTTTATAACTCATCTATTTCCCTCACTTGCCCTTACTCTAGAACAGGGTTTCTCAGCCTTGGCAACTTTAAGTTGGGTGGACTTCAACTCCCAGAATTCCTCATACTGGCTGGAGAATTCTGGGAGTTGAAGTCCACCCATCTTAAAGTTGCCAAGGTTGAGAAACACTGCTTTAGAAGAATGCCCTACAGACTGTAGCTTTCTTGCAAATAATGGCAGAGGAAACCAGCAATTTGTGCCCTGCCAGTCAACCATTAGCTTAACTGAGTAGCCAACTGACCAATGAGACCAAATTGCTTGGTTTCCTGAACTTTACAGCAGCAGGAAAAAAAGCAGCGGGTGTGATCTTTTAGTGGCCAAGGTGTGCGTGTAGCCCTTCTGGTCTAGGACTTGTTCGTAAGATATACTTAACTGAGTCATGGGTGGTGGGTGAGAGAAGCATGTTGAGCAAACTCTCTCACAGAAATAACCTGCTTAATGAACTCAGAGGGGGTCAGATTTAGCCCCAAACAGCTTTGAGGTTGTTTGGATCTAAACTAACTTCCTTTCTGTTGTGCAAACTATTTATCAACATGGGGCCTTTCGGGAAACTTAGCTCAGTAGTTTTCATACCCAGTGGCTACACAGATGTGACAAAAGGGCAGAAAAAAGTGGAGGTTAATGGGTCCCTCCAAATATCTGTAGGATGATCCTGACTGCAACCCTATAGTCTTTTTCCCCCATCCAGTGTTGAGGAAGAAGCCAAAAGCGGGGAAGAAAGTGGGGAAACCCAGCTTTCATTGCAACTGCCATGAGGATTTTTTAAAAAAATGGCCACCAATGAGAAGCCCAGCCATCTTACATTGTGTACTGCTGGAAGACAAAAGGAAATCTTTTGACTGGGAGAATAAATGGTTTGGTCATGCATGCTGGGCAAGTACATCTTACAGTGGGGTATTTTCCCAGGTTGGTTGAAATGCTGTGGAAAATCTGTGATACATCCTGATCTTTCCAAGCTCATCAGGTGGAAATGTATTCATGCAAGTTGCATTTACCATTTCCCCCCTTCTTATTGTAATATTATAAAACTGGATGCATTGTGTTATTTCAATGCAGATTTCAATGCAATAATGTTTATATAATATGATTAAAAATTATTAACATTCTGTTATTTAAAAGAGAAGTAAAATACTGTTAGTATTAATTGCCATTTAGGATGTCAGTGTTACAAGCATAAGATTGTTTAATTTTTCATCCAAAGTTGAATATGAGATTTAAAAAAGGAACCATGCAATTCCCATCAAAGTATTAGTGATGTAATAGTTTTGATCTTAAACCAATTACTTAATAATATTAATATTATACAATTATCGTATTGTTACTTAATGTGTGTATGTATGTATGTATGTTTATATGTTGATGTAAGAAAATAAAAGATAGACAAAGCAAATTTAACAAAAGTTAAAGTACCTAAAAGTTACAATACTTAAAAAGGACCTGTTGCATTTGCCTTTGAATGCCCACTTTCAGGCTAATTGGAGAATTGTCAACGCCGGTGGTCACCTCAGCCACTTGAATAGGCAGATCAGATTCCCTTGAAAGGGGGAAAGGCACTAAATTTGGTCCCAAGAATGGAATTCATGCCAAAACCTTGCACAAGAAAATGATTGAATCTGGAAACTCTGAAAAGACACACATATGCTTCTCTTCAAATTAACCATTTTCTAAAGATTGCAGGGGTTTAATGTTGCGTGGGACAGGATGAAGTAGGCTTGCTTCTCCCCTTGTCTAACAGCTGCTCAGTTACACATCAGAAAACAGAACATTATAAAATGACTATTGCAACACTCCCACATCCAACAGGAAAGGGTTCTAGCAAAGGAGAGCTTCTGGGAAGCTTTTGCTCTTCCAAAAAGTGAAAAGCATTGAAACAATACTTTTAATATGGCTTGGCATAGTTCTCAGGGCATTCAACATGAATGGGTTTTTCAACTGTATTGTCTATATCTGGGCAGCCAACTGCACAGATTCTTCTTGATAAACAAGATAGACTATGAACCAAGTTTGAATTAATGAGCGTGTCAACTGTTTCTTATTTAAGATAAGGTGGAAAAGATCAGATAACTCTGAATGCATTTTCCTTTATCAGGTTCAAGATGAGGGGCACAGTACTAATAACTGACAGTGGGAGTTATGATATTTTCTTGGCTAGAAATAAGTATAAAGACAGAGCTTGTTTTGGAAACGTATTGTATGAAATGTTCTTGGCCATACAGATACTGAAATCTATTTTGGTACATTATAGGGGCTACAGTATTTCAGTATTTTACCCAGAGCTGCATCCTACTTAATTGCTTTGCAGTCTCTTTCCAAGATACTTGTATCCTGTTGTACATAGCAGAAACAAGTATTTTGCTCTTACAAGTATAAAAAACCAAAAGTATATATCTGCAACAAGTAGGAATTCTGCCCTTGGAGTAATGACACCAAACAGGAATTTCAGAGGTTATGAGCTCTTGTATTACCTGTTACTTTTCCTTTGGCGTGATAGGGAAATAATTCCTCCAAATCTTTGGTCATAGATGGCATCATGAACTGAGATTTCTCCTCTTTTTCTGATGTTTTGATATTCTGGCCTTTTAAGTTGTTTGGGTACAGGTGAAAAACGGTTTTAAACTAGCCCAATGATGCCTGTGAACCATCGTTTTATCCCCTTATTGGATTTTCACATTTGTTGTCACCACTAATATCCAGCTTTCTATTCTTGCCTATAAATACTGTATTGTTGTTTGTGTGTGTGTGTGTGTGTGCTTGTCTTTATGTTTTTGTCCTTGTAAGCAGTATTCCTTCCCTATCCCATTTTGACTCTACCGATTGGTTTGTGTGTGTTAGTATTATGGGTATCTGGAGAAGATTGCTGTTTTCATCAAAATGATAAAAACATCATTGTAGGGCAAGCTCTGCCCCTTTTGTACCTGTGTACAAGAGCTGGGAGAAAACCCAGATAATGTTTTTCACACATACACACACAGACTCTTATAGGGATAGGAAGTTGAAATTGGGCTAGGAAGCTGGCAGGAATTAGTAGTGTTGGAACTGAACTCAGAGCAAGAGAGAAAGAAAACTGATTATCAAGAAAAGATAGCATTAGGCAGTCTCAGCCTGTTGAAGAGATGTGGGTTCTAGATAACCCAAGATCCCTGAAGAGGTGTCAGTGTAGAAATCATTATGCAGGGAGGAGAATGATGCAGGATGGGAAATGTGTACCCAGCACAGTTGCTGAGAGAGAGAGAAGAGGATCCAAAGACACTGAGAAGATGGTCAAAGTTGCACTGAGAGAGGTTGTCAATAGGCTTTAATTGCAGCCCTTGATTAACTCTTTGGAGAATTTAGTAGCTACAGGTACTCTGCCATATAGTTGCAGAAGCAATAGTTTTCCACACACGGAGATAGTTAATCTCAGAATGGTAGTGCAATTAGGCCATGAAGCAATTTACTACATTCCTTTGAAGGCAGAAGCCAGAAGTGCAAGGGGAGGGGGAACTGATGTTCTGCCTGAATGCATTAGCTGAAGGCTGCTTGAGTAATTATATAATTATAATTACTCTTGTAATGTTTTTCTTTCCTTGATACGCTAAAGCAAAACAAACTACGGTAAAAAAAACCTGGAATGGTTCACAAGAAGGTCCTTGTGTGCTGTTGTCTAATCGATCCTAAGAATTCAGGACATTGTCTTCCTTTGTTTTCTCTATATTTTCATTTTCCTAATAAACTCCTTTGGCTTCATTAGTTTTATAAGAAGATTACTCATTAAAAACGTTTCCATGTATAACACTGTGCTATTGCTTGTTTTCCAAGACTGGCACAAGGTTGGTTTGCCATGTCTATGAAAGGTTAGGCCAATCACTGTGCTGCATTCCATTCAAAAAGAAAGTTACTAAGGAGCTACAGTGAGATTGTCAATAAGGACTGTTGAAAAGTTACTTGCTACATAGTTTATTAAAGAACATAGACAAACTGAATTTCCAAACCATTCATTCCATAATCTATATGCAGTGCTTGGTCAGGTGACGCATGAATCTTATGTAAACTTGTGTTACAATATCAGTAACTTGAAAAAATTACAACATATATAATGGCACTTTAGCTCTGTAATCTTGTAGGTATCAAGGATGGGAATCTACGCAGAGCATAAATCCTGCCTAGAATTCGTTCCAACTCCTTTACCAGCAGTAGCCATAAGTATGGTCTGGATCTTCTTCTGTATAACAGTGTAATGCGTTGCACTGGTGTATGTGTGTTTCTGTGTATGTGTATGCTAGAAAACACAGGCTGACTTCATTGTCTCAGTTCTAGGTCACATGATCAGGAGGGAGAAAGGAGGAGGGCTTAGAATGAACAGGCAGCAACCTTCCACGCAGTAGCCCAGCTGCCTCTCCTATAGTCATCTTTAAGTGACAAACATTCCACGTTCATAACAAAGGTTTAAACAATGCCCAAGAACAATATATGTTGTCGTCGTCATCATCATCATCATCATCATCATCATCATCATCATCATCATCATCCTAATGCACTGTAAAAACAATCTTCCATATCTACAGTTATCACATGTGGAAAGGCCATCTCTACTTTAATCCTGAAGCCTTCTTAGATGGGCTTCCTGAATTCCCAGAAGTTAGAGTCACCCTAATTACAAGATAAACGCTATTCCATAGAGAGGGTGCAACAGTTATTTGCTGATGGACAGAGTGCTGATTCTTAATTTGTTTGTGGCAATCCATTGGATTGGAAAGAATAAAATTACCTTCCTCAAGGAAGCTACCTTAATTCAACTTGAGGTGGTTCTTTGAGGCCAAATACAGAATTTTTTATTTGCATAAGCTTCCCAGTAGTAGAATTCATGAATTATGTCAAAACATGGTTATTAAAAAGCCACAGCGTCCTTGTTCATCCTTAATGCTAACACAAAAACCATGACTTATAAATTAAGGTGATTGGATTCATCACTTTTCTTTTGGGGGGGGTGCCTTCAAGTTGGTGTTGACTCCTGGCAATTCCCTGGATAAGTCCCCACAGTTTTGTTGGCAAGATTTCTGAAGTGGTTTGCCACTGCTGCCTTCTTAGGGCCGAGAGAGAGTGATTAGCCCAAGGTCACCCATCTGGGTTTGTGCCTAAGGTGGAACCTGAATTCACAGTCTCCTGGTTTCTAGCCTGGGTGCTGTAACCACTACTGTGCACCAAACTGGCTCTCTATCACTCTCTATCACATTAAGCCAGAACCATATAAACCACATTATCAGTTACTACCATTGTGAATATGGTGTCATCTAATATAGGCTTACCAATTCTATGCTTTGTCCTGTTTGTGTTATTTTTGTTCATCCCTATTGCTGTTTTGCTCACGTATCTGATGTTGTTAATGCAAGCTGTCCTGGGAGTAAAGTTGAAATGCAGGGTCATCTATAAATGTTTGCAGTAACTTGTTGGGAATGAGTCATACACAAAATGGTTTCCATCTGATCATCTTACTCCAGTTTTTTTAAAAAACATTTTAATGTAAAGGTCAATTGATTTGTTTTTCAAAAATTATCATGGAAGGAGTCAGGGTTTTTATTGTTGTTAGCTCTCCTAATTCTGTTTCTGCATGTAGGGAGTATTCTTTGTTAGGACGGCAGCTGTTCTGCAGAAATATTGCTGGCTGTATTTCCCCTACTTGGAGGTAAACAATTTATTGTACAAAGAAAATGTTTTGTCATATTTTATGACATAGTGCTGGCAAAACCATTTCTGGATTTGTCTTAAGTTATATAAGCACCTACAGCTGAATTTTGTTTAGGTTGAGATAAACATCCTTCCCAACAATAACACAATCACTATTCCGTTGCTGTGTTCATTGCTGCCCTCAGATGGTTGTGAACTACAACTCCCAAAAGCTTCAAGTAGCATGGCCAAGGGTGGTGAAAAATATTGGGAGATGTGGTTCAACAGTGGTTTCCAGTTCATCTGGAAAACTGCTATTTCCCTAACCAGGGCAACTACAAGGTAGGGTCCCAAAAAGTCAAGATGGCAGTTGCGATTGCACAGATATGGCTGCCATCTTGACTTTTGGGACTCCCATCCCTGGTGCACACACCTGTCCTTACTCTAAATGTAAATAATTGAAAGTGATTCATAGGAGGAGGAGGATGGGGAAACTGGCCTCTTTTACATGAATTAAGTGCACTGAATCTATTTCTTACAGTTATCTTATATTCTGACTGTACATCCTCCAGATCAAACCTTGCTGGCATAACTGCTGTTTTTAATTTTTAAAGTTTAATCTGTATCTTTGACACCAATAAGTCATGGTCTGTTCTACAGTGTGCACCTAGGAATGTCCTGGCTGACTGGATTCCACTTCTCATCTTCTGTTTCTTGTTATATAGTCAATTTGGTTCTAAGTTGTTTATCTGGTGATGTCTGTATATTTATGTTACTTGGAGCAGGTATTAAATATGAACAAAGAATTTTCATTGCAAAATTCTATATCTTGCATTATTGCTTTTATCCAATCCAAATCCTTCTGTAATTATGGAGTCCTCAATTTCTCCAAATTTTGTATTCTATTAGTACTATATCCTTTCTAGATGATGTATTTAGCACTTCTTGCATTGCCATAGAGTTTCTTGGTGTCTTCCATTATTGCAATCGTAGTATGGAAACACACTTAATACTTACTAGATATCCACTAATTCCAATAGTATGGCACTATTATTTATTTGGTTTTAGCTGGGCACATATTTAGCAATGGTCTTTTTGAGTATCTTTCTCTCACATTGATTCTTGCCCTATCATATTTTAAGTTTTGCAGAGGCTTAAGAACCCATTGTTCCTTAACTCTATCAAAATAGGAAAAAATCAGCTACGGAGATGCCATGTGATAACACTGCCATACATCAGAGACATCTCAGAAACTACCAACAGACTATTACAAGCATATGGCATCTCCTTAGCACACAAACCCCTTCATGGATCACTGCCTTGGTTAGATAGCATCACTGAAGCAATGAGCATGAAACTGAGCAAACTCAGGGAGGCAGTGAAAGACAGGAAGGCCTGGCGCAATATGGTTCATGGGGTCACGAAGAGTCGGACATGACTTAACGACTAAACAACAACAACAACAAATAGCACACAAACCAACTAAAGCCCTCCAAAACATCTTAAGCAAACCAAAAGACCCAGTAGCCCAAGAAGAAAAAACAAGAGTCATCTACAACATGCAGTGTAAGGACTGTAACAACCACTATGTAGGACAGATGGGCAGAAGGCTTGCAGAGTGCATCCATGAACACCAACTAGCAGTCAGAAGACATGATGAAAACTCCTTAATCTCACAACACATGGACAGACTTAACCATAGTTTTAACTGGGAAACTGTCAGCATCTTAGACCAAGCTAAATCCAAAAATGCAAGAGAGTTGCACTTATAGGTTGGTTTTTTTTGAACTTTTGATGTCTGGTGGTACTTGACCATACTTGACCATACAGAAGTATGTCATCTACCTCTTTGAAGATTCAGTATTCATTTGAACTGATTAATACACAGTTTAGAAAACAGGAAATCCATAATGTTATCAACAGTATTAGTCATCATGAGCAGCTTCAAATACATTTGCTACGGGAATAGTTCCTTGTTTCAACAGATAATCTGAAGCAATAGGACATTGAACATTGCCTTTTGTAGTGCTATTTTAAGTTTAGCTTTAAAACAATTTTTACATTATATCAATATAAAATTACTTTCAAGAAATATTAATAGGACTGCCTGCAAACATCTTGCTGCTTGACATGAACTGCAAAGAGCAGTCCCACTTTTTTCTGGTCATGCTGTTTTGGATCCTCATCTTCCCTGCTACATGTTTGCCCAGTGAATGGCCAAGTCCCTGTTGAAAAACCAGTTTCATGTCTGGAACAGAGTAAAGGATCATTTAGTTTAGCTTCCTGTTACAACAAAGAAATATTAGTTGATGAGATCATCACTGTTCCTCCTACTCCAGACATGACTACATAATGTGCATGGATGGGATTAGAGTTGACTTTTTTTTCCTGGAGTCCTTTGCTTAGTTTGGAAAGTTCTCTGGTTGTAAAATAAAAGTAAGCCTATTTTGTTCTTTACACTACAGGATTTTTGTGTTTCTTCAACCAAAATGATGAGAAACCACGCTATTGAGTGTTGGTGGTGGTGGTACTGGGCTCTGGAATCTACAGAAAATGGGATTTATGCTTGAATATCTCTTTAACAGGATGCTCAGCCCTGTCCAATTTACACTATTGTAGCTAAAATACTGTAGAAATCAGAGAGGGTGTGCGGTTTTGGAAAGCAATCTGCAGAACAAATGTTTCTTAATAACTTGAGCAGTAAATTTACTTGCACATGTTGGTTAATGCCAAAAGTGAGAACACTGGTACAGGAAAGTAAGCCAAGCTTTCTGCTCACTGAAAAGCACCACAGTCCAGCTTTTGTATATATTAATCATCCTTCTTTTTCTAAACCAAATCAGTATAAATGAGGCATTGCCTACGATATTTAATCCTTTCATCTTTTCTCCCTCTAGCCCCCACTCTTCCATATATGATGTGTAAATACATAGCTCTTTCTGGGACTAAACATCTGTGCTTCATTTCAACAGATGGCTCATCCTCTAATGTCCCAGAGCGTAATGTGACATCCTGCACTGGTGTGAACCTATCCTCCTTCCATCCCCCCCCCTTTTTTCCTCTGACTGGGCTCCAGCTGTATGAAATCTGTAGTTATGGCTTGTCCTGTGACTAGAGACAAATAATGGAAACAATTGTATAGCTAGATTTTTATCTAGGTCTGATTTGCGCAAAAGGCTGTATTTTCTAGTCTGGAGTATTTACAAATGACATTTCACATGATGGTTATACAGGCTGGCATTTGTAATAGCCCATGTAATTTATGGCAGTGATAGTTAATTAGTGAAAGCATTATAACAGACTAAGAATGGTGACTTATGACTCCCGACTGAGGTTCTTGGTGTCTTAAGAGAAATACCTTCTTTTGCCCCAGTCCAAGAAATTATAAATGTTTCTGAAGCAAAATTCACACAGATAACAGCTGTTGGGTCAGAATGGATTTTTTTTTTTTTATAATACACAATCAGGCACGAGACTGCAGTCACAAGCTGACTTGCTAGGGAGAAGCGTCCCTGAGCCTTATGTCTGAGCCCCGTTCATAACATTGGACAGGATGTCTTGAAAACATTCAGATTTGAAGCTATGTGAAGGGTAATTGATTATAGAACTCACGTGATGCTTGTTGTCATTGTAGCCCATGTCCATGGACATTTCACATGCATGCATGTGTACCCTGCTGTTGTAAGAACACATATCTACCAGGGATATGTACCAGCATATGCGAGAGAGAGAGTTCTGCCATTCTGTAGGTTACAACAGCAGGGTACACTTGTCTTTTGGACTATAAGCTAAACACATCCTAAACAACCGAGTCCTTTCAGTATAAGTACTGTAAAAATAAATAAATAAAGAACAGAAAAAGAATGCCAATAGTTTAAAGTGCCCCACCCATTAGCCCTTTGTGGCTCTATAATTTAAAAAAATTGTATTGTGTTTGCCATCTGTTTTTAATCATCTGTGATCTTGTATCTTAACTGAAGCTGGTCTCTAAGAAGTGAAACAAAACTCATTTTGTAGCATGAAGATCAAATGAATTGGGGGAAAAAATCTTATGATTTGTTTGACTTCTGTATGTCTAGCTATAGTTAAAGGCACAACAGAAAGGCCAAGCTTTATTATAAAAATCATGAGACCTAATATTAAGTTGGTATGGCAGGCAAACACAGCTGCTTGTTCTGAAGTGGGTCTGCCAGAGCTGAGGTTATGAGTAGGTACAGTATTTCTATTTAATTGCCTTTGCTGATATGGTCAGAAACAGATTTACTGGTAATCTGAAAAATAAACCAACAAAAATAGGCTTCGCCATTTGAGATGATACAGGAACCTGGACTGTGTGAACCGTTATTAGTACTGGAATTGCCAAATGGAGACTTAATTGCATACTAGGCATTCAAAGAGGGCCAAAAATTGATACAAGAAATATAGTAGATGTGTACTGTGCCTTATGAATCTTGTTGGGTTTGGTGTTTAGACAGTGAGATTACTTTAAATGAGAGAAATGAGGTCCTGCTTTAAAACATGAAAATATCCTTTCCCTACTAAAGAAGAATCTTGGTCTCTATAAATGTAAATGAGTTGGAGTGGTTTTTAAAGGCTTTATGCTGGCTTTTTAGACTAGTGAGAAGTTCTCTTTTCAGGTTTTGGAGTATATGACAGATGACAGATCAATTCAGCATTAGAAGTCATTCTTATGTAAAGGATGCAATTTGTTTATTATGGGAGAAGCAGTTGCAAAAGGTATATGCTCTTTTATATCAAAAATAAGTGGATAAGTATCAGTTCTTACTATTGATCCACCTGGCCTTAGTACTGTCTGCATTGCCTGGTAATTGCCTGCTAGAACTTTACAAATTCCCAGTGCTTACCTCTACCCCAAATTCAAATTGTGGTCCTTTTACTTGGACATTAGTGCAGGCAGAGAAACTCTTCCTCATTTTTTTACCACTTTTCATTTAATGTGGTGAAAATAATTAAATTTCAGGGTGGTTTTTCCCCCCTCACCCAAAGGAGAAGAGAATGTTGGAGAACCTTGAATAGGTGCAGTATCATGTTCTTGCACCTTTTTAGAGTGTGTGAATATCTTGTTTTCAGTGTAGAATCATCTCTCCATCAGCCTCACTGGTTTCAGTTAAATCCCAAGGGAAAACATTATAAGGGAATTTCTCCCTTGGGGCTTTTCTAAGGAGCGGTGATACTAATGCAGCTTAAGAGGAATCCTGCCCTTGAAAAATATTTGGAGACCTTTCCATTCCGTGGAGGAATTTGGAATAGCCATCTACTCATGCCTAGCGTATTTGGACACAGTAAGGCTTTCCATGAGTTGGGTAAGCAGTAACATAGGACCGTGTAAACCTTCTTTGGCCAAGTTTCCACTTAGTTTTCACTCTAAAGTCTGCAGGGCTGTATGGCCCTACTGGGGAGAGGGGGTGAGTTCAAAACATAAAGTGTTTTAATGGATTTTTTGGGATTGTAGCAGAATGTAGTGGAAGCCTGGAGTCTGGAACCTCCCCTTGCAGAAGCTCTGGGGTATGATGTTGGTCCTCTTTTCTCAGTTCAGACTTTTAAAAGTCTGTTTTAAAAGGGAGTAAAATCTTCCCACCATTGTTCTGCCTCCTGCTTTGGGTTAGTGGCTTGGTGGTTCTGTTGCCAACACATATCTACCAGGGATATGTACCAGCATGTGCGAGAGAGAGAGAGTTCTGCCATTCTGGTGATTAAAAGGTAAAAAATGGAAATATTAAACTCGTTTCAGTAATGCTACCCCTTAGCCCTGTAGGTTAGAGATGTCTGACTTGAGGTTTTAGCCTTCCTTTCATTCTTGGGACATACATCAACTTCACTAGAGATAAACCAAATAATTTTTTAAAGAGATAAAATATGACTCCTCCCTCTTTAACTTTAAACCTTAGATTGCCTACACTCAATGTTGTCAGAAAGGAATTACAGAGTTGTTTTGAGTCAGGGTCAGCCATGAAACAGAAGATGCACAGGGAATACTCTGGGCAGACCACAAGGGGGTGGTGGTCTGCTATAAATGAATACTTTCTCCTTGTGAGACAGATGATTCAAATATGCAGCCTATCAGAAGATTATAAATAAAGTTAATATCTTCTTGCCCAGCTTGAAGAAGGTAAGGTAAAGCTGAGCATACACATTTCCCCTGCTTTGTACAGAGAAACAAGAACATTAGACTTTACATAGCAACAGACAGAAAAAGGAACAGTCTAACACAAATTCTAGCTAGAATGTACTGTATACCCTTTTCTCCAGAAATAGCAAAAAAACCCTACTGCCTCCTTTTAGCTGGATTTCCATTTTTCCTGAAAATTCCAACTTTAGTCTGAGGCTCTGGGGAATGATGTTGGTCTTCCTTTCTCAGTTCAGACTTTGTTTTAAAAGGGAGTAAAATTTTCTCAGGGTTGGGGACAATTTGGGTGTCTACATAACAGAGGATATCTCTTCCTTTGGATGTGTATTGATCTGAGCATCTGTGAATGTGCAAATGTTTCATAGCAAGGATGTCACATTCACAACAGGGTCTGTCTGTCTGTCTCAGTTTAAAAAGAGGGGGAAAGGATGTCACTGAAATTCTGTGATGAATAATGTAATAAACAAGGAAGTTGTAGCATTCATTAACATTAAATATAAAGAGGGATGGGGGCCAACTAATTAGGACCTGATTGGTTCCTGTATCCCTCCAGGGCCACTTTTGCAACTTGTGAAGGAGACTCCACACACTCTTATCTTTCTGTGCTATCATAGCTGGAAGCAAATAAGAAAAGGATGGACCTGAGCTCTGAGTTCAGTAATCTTGGTAGAGTTCAGTTCTGCTGGTATTTAGAGACCTCACTTTGTTGTTAGGACCCTGAATGCATGAAGTTTTTGACTGAGCCCCTGGAAGGAATTAAAGCTGGAAGCATGTACCTGCTTGGGAATAAGTTTTAACTAAACTCAGCAGTGCTGAGACTTCCCTATAGCAAACTGACCAACTCTAAGTGGTGTAGCTGAATAGAGGGAGTAACTTTGGACCTTGAGAGTAATGATTAACCTTGAAAGCTGAGTGTATATTTAGCTCTCTTGCTTGTGTACATCTCCAGTGGAAAATGGTGGCCTGCTGGGTTGAGAGGCCTGCTGAGAGAGAGAGATTTCCTTTTTCTTTTTTTTAATGTGGTCAGGTCAGAAAGAACCAAGCTAGTCCATGTGGGCCAACATAAAAATGTCGGGAGTAGCTGTTGTTCCACTGTCTTGACGTGTCACTGTGCCAAGAAGGTGGGGATTTTCTTGTTACATGGTTTGCACAGGATAATTCCCTCCCACTTCGGGGCGGGGGGGACATTGATTTCCCCTGAAAGATATGCCTGTCATTGATTTGGGAGGTCAGGATTCTCTTGGCCAGAGAACAGGACGCAATTTGCAAATCACGTACAACTCTGGCACCAAATCTTGCATGCTATTGCCTTTGCTGATCCATCAGCTCCACCGCTCCAAAGTGTGTGAAGAGAGCGATGTATATAAAATAAACAAAGGAGTCTGTGTGAAGACTGGAGAGAATTCTTGTTCTATACTAGAAAAGTGTAGCGCAAACAAGAAACGAGAGCCCATGAGCTTAGTGGATATAGTTTCTTTTAATTAACTATATTGATGGAGAGCAGGCTTTTAAAGGTCATTTCCATCAGCAATATTTGCTCTCTCTTGACAAATGAATGTTTTCTGTATTTTCCCATGCACTGGCATGCATTCAAATGTCTCAAGAGCACAGTCATCAGGTAGAAAGTCAGCATCAAATCTGTAACTGTCTTTCATTTATCCCCCTCCCTCTTTTGTTTAAGTGTTTGCCCAATAACACAGCTCTCTGTTTGCCCATGTAGGGAAATCTGATACAGTAATACAAAATTCAGAGTAAGTTGTCTGTTCACCAAGAAAGAAGTGTTTTTAAGATTTTTTTTTAAAAAGTAAAAAAGTATTTCTGAATAAATAGAAAAACATTTTGGCTAGAGATTCATTCAAATTGGCCTGACAAATTTCACAGCAGATGTCTACAAAATGGCTATTATCCATTGACATGAGTTTCCCCATAGATTGTTGTTAAGCTTGTGTAATGAGAATGTTTGGATCACTGAAATTGAATTCATGAGTTTCTACCCATATGTTGACCAGCAAGTAGCTGCTATTGTGCTGTGAAGCATAGTGGCTAACACAGTGTTTCTCAACCTTGGCGACTTTAAGATATGTGGACTTCAACTCCCAGAATTCCTCAGCCAGCATGGGTGGCTGGGGAATTCTGGGGGTTGAAGTCCATATATCTTAAAGTCGCCAAGGTTGAGAAACACTGGGCTAAAAAATTGCAGCTGTGAATGAGAGAAAGGTTCTTAAATACGTCTCTAGTTACAGATGGTAGCGGACAAGAGAGAATTCCTTTCAAAAATCCCAAGTCTTCCAATCTATTGGCATTGTCTCATCTTCTGCTGCAAGTTACCTTGTTCTACAACCAGGCCATTTTTATACCTTTTCTTATTTTTTTTTTCTCTACAGTAATGTTATACCTTTTCTCATAAACTCATTCCTAAAAAAATTAGGGACTAAAGCATCCTAATGAGTATAAGCATACCTTTTTCAAGCCTGTTAATTATGAATTATATTCCTGAGAACACTCCTAATTAGAAGTATATTTTGAAATATTACAACATTTTAGTTATACATCAAGAAAAATATATAACGTAGACTTTTCTTAGCTTAGTAGTAAGTGAAATGATATGTACTGTACACTTTTGACCTCAAACAATACACTTGTACAATTTTTCAGCCTTACTATTAGTTTCATCTTGAATCATGGGCTCTTTTAGGTATCCAGGTCAATTTTAGATACCAGGTATTTGTGTTGCAAAGCTGCTTTGTGTCTTTGTGTATGTGTATGTTCCCTTTAATCTGAACATATGCAATGAATACATTTACTTAGGTCTTCAGATACCTAATTATTTATTAAACATTTTCATTTAACATTTCAGAATAAAAAAAGGGTTATGCTTATTTAGTATTTATTTAAAATACTTCTAGACATTCTCATATGCACCATGAATATGACATTTTACATAGTTTTAAATACAATGTAAAGATAAAGCATTAGTTAAACAAATATTAAAACATAAAAAAAAATTACCATGGTTTTTGGTGAGACAATGCTATGAAAAGCATAACAATTCAACATTGGAACCAATTGTTAAGGGCATTGGTGTCCTTCCCTTAACTGATGGAGATTAAACATCCATCTGCCAAGGAAACATTAAATTAGATTCCAACACTGAGCAGAGGGTTGGACTCAGTGACCTAACTAGACCCTTTTAACTCTATGGTTCAATGAGATGCCATGTGCTAACGTGGACAAATTGTTTTCAACACGTGCTTGAATGGAAATAAGGTTGGTACAGCCTTTATCTCTAAATGGAGACTGTTACACAGGGTGGTTGATTAAAAAAATAAATGGCCTTTCTATTGGTTGATGTCAAAGAAATATCCATAGGATGTGGCACAATAAAATGGGGAAGAAAATGCTGCTCAATCAAATTTGTTTGAAGGAAGTGAGTTAATACTTTCAGAAAATACTTCTAGTGTTTTGCATGCAGCTTTTAAAACCTGGGACACTCAGTATAATAAATCCCATGCTGCTTGGACAGCTCTGGTGGGCAATGCTCTCTGCAGGTGCACTGCTGGCAGAAATGTAAACATTCTTTAACAACCACTTTTGCCCTGAGTATTTCTCCACCATCAGTCAAGTCATGGCTGTTGCCATTTCAGCACCTATCCAAGTCCATGGAAAACCAGGGGGCCCAGTTTGCTTCCCAAACAGGAAAAAGATATTTGGGAGAAATAGATATCAATCACCGTAATCTTTTCTCTACTCAGAGTCTGACAAAACTGCTTACTGAAATATTTGCTGTGAGGGCAGATATCCATAATAGGGTCCCAATCATCTGGAGCCCCTGCAATTTTAAAAAGTTAAGGATTTATCCATGACAGCAGGACTCCATCTTACATGGAACACTGCAAATGCAGTGAACTGAGGGAAACATAAATGTGTATACTTCTCATGGTCTTTCCTCAGTGCTGGCTTTTCTCAGTGCTGGCTTCAAATTATAAAGGTATTTGAGTGGTATTTTCCACATCTAGCAGATCCGATGAGAATGAAAGGCATGTTGGTTTTCAAAGACTTCAACCATGTTGCGGTGTTGCTCAGTTTGCTGAGAAGCCTAGTTTTCTTGCAAAGATACCTTGGTTCTGCCAAGTGAAAACAAAGGCATAACTGGAGAAATCAGGTAGAAAACTCTGTCTCCTATCCAGCGCTGCATGAAACTTAACACCAGTGTCAGAATAAAATTGCTGAATGTGTTTATGAAGCTGGGTTAAGTCACATGAAGAATACAATGTATGATTATCACAATCCTCTTGGCATTTGAGGATAAGTGTTGGGGCAGGAAATGCCACAAAGCACGTGAAAGTGAAGGTTAGGAGAAGATTAATTGGTAAGGACAATGAATGTTTGAATACAAAGCAGAGACTATTTATTTTGAAGAATCAGAACACAGTAAGGTCACTGAGTGCTTTATACATTTTTAATGGAATATTAATGTCTGAAATAGACAGTTTTGGTCTGTTTCAGATATTAACTTCTGGAAGTTAAAAACTTGTTACAATTCTTTTTTTTAAGGTGGAAGAAGAAATGCGACTTATTTTGATAGAGAAATGTGCAGGACTATTGTATTTCCATTATGGTGAACAGGAAATTTAGCCCTAATTATGGCTTTTAAAGTGTCTGCTGGAAAAAGTTGTTGGAAGCTAAACATGATTACCTTCTATAATATAGATTCCATTGTATGTACAGTGATGTAGATAAAGTTATGGACACTGAATTGATATTAAATTTCAGAATGATTTGGAATTGGTCTGCTTCACTTTTACACTGCAACTTTTTCATGTTTTCAAATGTCAACTTTGATGTCAAAATGAGCCAAGAGTCTGTATCATTTTAAAAAATATATAGTTGGTTCAGGAAAGTTTATCTTCAGTTTCAGAGGGGAAAGTGCTGGTCAGTAAAGGTGAAAATATGTTTAGGACTAAGTTAATCCATCTGCTAAGGCATTCACAATTTTCTCTTAGACCTCTTGGAACCATCTGCCTAGTTATTTTTATCCTTTGCCTATTTTTTGCTCTTTTCACATCTGTTTCCAATAGGGCCATGCCCTTGTTTTGAATATTTTTCACCAGACCACACAAGACTGTAGCATCCAGCTCAGAAAGACTTGTTCTACACTTCTCTACGTGTGAAAAGCCTCTATGCCTTTGGGATGTTAGAATAGGTAAAACAGTTATTGGGAATACAGTGGTACCTCAGTTCACGAACTTAATTCGTTCCACGACTCTGGTTGCGAACCGAATTGGTCGTGAACTGAATCAAATTTTCCCATAAGGTTCAGTGTAAATACGGTTAATCCGTTCTGACCCCTACGAATGTGGTCACCAACCGATTTTGGTCGCCAACCGAATCAAATTTCCCCATAAGGTTCAATGTAAATATGGTTAATCCGTTCTGAACCATATGTATTTTTTTTTTAAACCACAAAAATATGAAACAAAGTACAGTACAGTACAGTACGAAGAGAGAGAACACTAACCTTGCTTGAGGCAACTTCTGGCGTGGAGGACAGGAAGGCGGGTGGGGAGGTGGTTATTGTTTGGAGGGAGAGTCCCCCTCCCTACAGGAAGCCATGACCACGTGTCACAGCAGGGAAAATGGCCGCGGGTCATGTTCGTCACCCAATGCGGAGTTCGTGAACGGAAGCAAAATTTTGCGAACAGTGCTGTTCGTGAACCGAATTGTTCGTGAACAGAAGCATTCGTGAACTGAGGTATTACTGTAGTTCCTCTTTTGCTCTTCCCTCCTCCATCTTAAAGCAACTGGTCATCTATATTGTTGGCTAGAGTTTATAGGAGCTGAACTCTAACAGATCTGGAAGACTTTGGGCTGGATAAAGTTAACATAGATCCTTTCTCCCCCTCTCACTAGAACAGTGTTTCCCAACCTTGGGAACTTTAAGATGTGTGGACTTCAACTCCCAGAATTCATTTGAGCCCACCACACTTTCTTCTTACTATATTCCTTCACATACTGTATAATTTTCTCTCCATTTTGAAAGGGGACCATTTCTGGTGGAGCAAACAGGCCAGCTGGATTTATTTTCCCCCCTTCAGAATATTGCTGCGGGAGTTATCATGAACACCATCAGGATCTTTTTTTCTGTAAGAGTTATAAGCCTGCTTCACTAATACTTGTTCAAGTTCTCAGAAATGCTCATGTATGAACTTGTGCACAAATCATGCTACCTCCACCGAAAAAGGCATTGGCGGAACCCTGCTGGGTCACATTCAAACCCTGTATAGTTCTATGTCATTTTCTTCACAGTTCCCAACCAGATGTTTGTAGCTCAAGCAAGATGGGAGGACAAAAATTCTCTCTTTGATGCACAAAAAAAAAGTGTCGGGGGGCAGGGAGTATAACGAGAAGGAAAAATTTAAAATTATAAAATTTGTATAAGGTCTAGCTGGGATGGAACTAGTATGAAGGGGGAAAGGAGTTAAACCATCCACAAATGGGGAACCTGTGGACTTAGAGATGTTGCTGAACTACATTTCCCAAGATGTAGACCACTGGGTGATGTTGGGAGTTGTAGTTGAGCAACTTCTGGAGGGCTTTACCATACTTATCACTGATTTACATCATGTGGGATTGTTGCACTGAAAATAGTTTTATATGAGCCATACAACTCAGTCCTTTACTCTACTTAGAAATAGGTCTCAGTGAGTGTAAAATATATAAGTATGTCTCACATTTCGGTATAGTTTTTCAGAGATACTAGCTGGCTTGCTTGCACTCTCTGCTACCATAGAACTATCTTTCTCCCTGTTCAGTTTTCTTAAGAACTAAGAAGACGTGATGGTCGTTTAACTTTTACTTTGCTTGGAGCACAATGGGTTAGATTTCTTAGTCTTCCCACATATTTTAACAAGGTTGTTTGTTTATTTATTGCAAATTCCTTTCAGAAGTCTAATCCTACCCTGTAGGCTTGTTTCTGAATGGTATGCTGGCTTTGGTCCTAAACCACAGAGTTATCACTTGTTCTAAGCAGATAGTTGCACAGGCTTCCTTTCAAACATGCTAACATTTCTAACCTCTGCCATGTATTTAAATGGTTTATATTTGCTTGCCGCTGATCCAGCTTTTTCCATTTTTGGAGTTTGCAATTCAGATAAGATTTCATCGTTTCCCAGCTTCCAGTTCTGAACTGTACAACATGAGTGGATTTGATGTATCCTCCACTGTGTCTTACCCAGCATCACTCAGCCCCAGGCCACGTTCACCAGCCCTTGGCTCCCCAGCTCCCGTTCTTACCAAGCAATCTTAGTAAAAGAGCTTCTCTTTGCCTTTTTTGTACATCAGAAAAGGGAAAGGCATCTTAGATCTACCCCTTTGCTCAGGTGCTGGTGTTAGCAGTGTTTGGGCATCTAGAAGAAGTTCCTTCCAGAGTTCCCATGAAGAAGTAACCCATTAGGCAGAAAAATGGCTTCCTCCCCTTCAGCCTGCAGTTGTTTTTAACAAAATAATATTAAATAAGTCTTGCCAGATATTTAGTTGAATGCCTCCTTGGATTTATAACTGTGACATTTTTCTTTATCAGCCTTCAAGCCCATCCAAGATATAAACAAAGTTGCAGGCAACAGACCGTGGTTGTGAAGCCTGATAAAGACAGGGTGCTTTTTTCTTTCTTTGGATATTGTACTATATGTTCTCTCTGTCAAAAGATGTATGACAACTGTTAATGATAAATAAGCTGCCCTTTTTAACCTCAAGCTTCATTTTCTTATTATTGCCAAAAGGGTTTCACTGGGAGAAAAATCCGACTACATATGTATCAGCCAAGACTGTGATAGCACATGGAGACAGAGAATGCACAGATCACTCTCTGATTCTACGTATGTTCTTCTGTTCCAGATCATCCATTTGGCATGGGGTTAGGGAAAGATATTAATCTACAAACAATTTAGAGTTACTAGCTGTTTTTCTGGAGATTTGTTAGAGGCTTCTTGATGAAACCTGTAAAATCTATTAAGCAGAGTAATCATATTGCTTGACACCTCCTGGGTCAGATGGACCAGCCTGGTCTACTGAAAGGTTCCACCGGGGTGGGATGGGTTAGGCACATGGGCCAGAGGTTCCCTGTTCTCAATATGAAATATTAGTTCTGCTGGGCTATATAGATACATATAATTTGAACTATGAATTGTACTGAATTATAAAATAATTTGCAGTGTGTTGGAGAACCAATTAAAATCATCCACAAGAAGTGGCTGATCAGCCCTTTAAAAACTTTCAGAGATGGCGAACCCACAATCCCCCTAGGTAGACTGTTCTACTTCTGTACAGATCTTAGCATTGGGAAGTTCTTCCTTATATTTATACAAAATCTAGATAGATGTAACTTATGCCTGTTGTTGATCATGAGTTGGGCCATAGTTTTTCCTCTGAGTTTGTCAAGAAGGCAGTCATGACTGCGTGATCAAAGTCTCACCACAATGTTATGTAAAAACAGGATGGGGGGCTTCACGTGTAGTCATGACTGGCACCTTGACTTTTTCGACACCCCCCTGACATCCCTGCAGATTTGTACAATCCTAACTGGCAGATCTATGCCTCTGTCCAAATTTTCTCTTCTGCCATAGCTAGACCAGTGTCCCCCCACCCCAGTTGGCTGACTGGCTCTTGTGTTCGTCTCAAGGGTACTTCTCTGCCTTCACAGAGAAAGCTCTAAAGTATGTAAATAAAACAAAATCACAGCACTATTAACAAGTCAGCATATTTTTGAGCATTTTTTTTTCTTCTGAGAAAACTGGTCTCAGTACTGGGAACACCCTCACCAGCACCACTTAGTTCATACTGAAGAATAGCAAGATGCTAAGGGGAGAATGGAATGGAGCTAGATTGAGACAATTGCATCTTTCAACAACATTTAAATAAATCAGCCTGGAACCCTCTCCTTTAATTTGCAAGTGGAAAGGTTGGAGACATTTCACAGTCAGTGATGCCCCAGCTGTTTGGGAGAAAATCCAAACATAAATTTCTCATAAGGTTATTGTAAACAAAAAACAAAAAATAAAAACACTGCAGCTGTACCTGAGTGCCAGTCCTAAAAGAACTGGCTGATTTCAGTTCAGCAGGTCAAACACTGGGATGGATGGAGAGGGAAAGAGGATTTGGCTGGCTGGTGAGATTGTCTTCCCTCCTCCCAGGTAATCAATAATATCCCCAGAGTGCTCTGCTTCCTGGCAAACATACTAGAATTCTGCTGCAACTACAACGTACATGGTCACTGACAAATGGGAAGAGAAGAAACTTGGAGGAGTAGAGAGTAGAAACAAGAGAAGGAAGGGTAGAATGAAAACCTCTAAATTCAAAAACAGAAATTCAATTTTTTTTACTTAATAGGAAATAATGCTGTGCTTCCACAGATATTTTATTAGCTTATGTAAAGGTATTTCAATAGTTAATAACATTTTGCCCTTCATAAATGCAGAATAATTTGTACCAGTTGTTCTGTGGCTAGAAAGAGAAGGGCATTTATGTCAATTTACAGTGTGAAAGCAGACATGCTGGACTTCAGTTCCAATAATCTCTAGCCATGATAGGCAATGCTGGATGGTTTCATTTTTTTTTTTAAGTTAGTGGTTATGATTTTATTAAAAATGAAGCTAAATACATATAGGAATGAAAGCATATTGTTTCCCAGTTTATGATTCAATTATCTCTATTTGAATGCATTGTTTTTATTAATGTGACATACGCCCTCTCTTTCCTGATTTTATATGAAAAACCAGGATTGGAAGTAAGCAGCTACAAGTTTAACTAATATCTTATCTTTTCCTGAGGCTGCTACTGTTTTTCTTTCTCATAATAGCACTATTTCTGCAGATAGACCTAAGAGACCATGAAACACCTACTCCTATGCTATTGAAGTTCCTGTTTTGAATCCTATTAAATTACTTTGGCCTCCCTCTGTGATTCATGATAGCATATAGAAATATAGTGATAGAGAACAAATTCCAGTATAATGGTGTTTGTGGCTTTGAGATGCAGCTGCAAAAATAAAAAAAAAAGGAGGGGGAGAGGGAATTTAATACTTAAAAAAAGTAGAAAATGCAAATAAAAGGAGTAATATCTTTATTCATTGAATTATACCCATCCAGCGTGTAAATTACATATATTTTACAATAAGGGGGCAATTCAAATGATCTGTAAAATTAACAGAGGCTTAAGGCCTAGCAGAATTATCATCACTTAAGTTTTCATGGATCAAGTCCTCTTATCAGATCCTATGAGCATATCAGGACACGTGGCTGTTGCTGAGTGTTGTGGGAGAAGGAAAAGAAGGAAATTGTAAAAGAAAAGATGAGACATAACATTACTTTAGAATTTAAACATAAAAGAACAGCTAGATGCACCACAGGCAGGCTTGCATTGCCTACCTAGTTAATATATGTAGTCTGATAAGAAACCTTTGCCTTTATTTAATCTCTGAAAAATGGTGCTGAATCTTCTGACAGTTCTAGGTTGGCTGTCTCATGATGCTTGGCTGTTTCATGATGAAAATGCTCTTGCTGATCCTTGTTTTCAAGGATGATTAGTCTGACGTCTGAGACAAAGAGTCCTGGGGAGGTGAAATGTCTGAATTTTAAATATTGCCATGTCAGATTCATATCCATAACTTTTGTAGTGGAGGATTGAGGTTGTCAATCTTTCTAATGTCAAATATAGTGAAGTGTTGCTCACTCAATGGAATATACCATACTAGGGAATGAGAATGTTCCATAATGTTGTGGGTAGAGTTACACGAGTATAATAATTAGGGTATTATTTGATTCCTTATAATTATTTACAATGCTGGTAATCTTAAAATGAAGAAACAGAATGATAACGTTCTCTTGACTCCTCTAGATAGAGCCAGTTGGGAGGTGGGGAGGTACGATATCTCAAGTTCAAAGAGAATCTCAAACTTAGATACTTTAATGTCTTCAGATTATGTCTTATACTCTATGTATCTCTCTCTCTCTCTCTCTCTTTCATGCCTTATTCTGATATCCAGGTTTTATTTTTTGTTATGTCTAGCAGCCTCAAAAACTGGAAGTAGCCTAGCTTCTCTGGTCCTTTCATAGAATCATGGGAATGTGGATTTGGAAGGGGCCACAAGGATGATCAAGTCCAACCCTCTGCAATGTGCCGGAGAACCAATTAAACCATCTTTGAGAGGTGATTGTCCAGCCTTTTAAATATCTCCAGAGATGGAGAATCCACAACCTCTGTAGGTAGATTAATTCCACTGTTATACGAATCTCACTGTCCTTATATTCAAATGAAATCTATGTAACTGCAACTTACTATTTCTAGCCCTAGTTTCTGTGGCAGCAGAAAGTACTTCCTGGCCATCTTCCATTGGACACCCTTTTATGTACTTGAACACAGTCATCATGACTCCACTCTGTTTGTTTTCTCCAGACGGAATATTCTAAGTTCCTTCAGCCTGTCCTCATAGGCTCTCTTCCCAGTGAGATCTAGACAGGTTGTCATCTCTTGACTAGATCATGGTCTTCCCATCTTAGGCAGCAGATTTCAGAAGACAAGGAAAGGCCATGGAGCCTTTGCCTGCAGATTTTCCCTTTATAGTTCTAAGCAGCATAATCAAGGCTCAAGACCAGCTACTGCGTATGACTAGGTGCTAGAAAGGTAAGGAAATTTGTCTTTGCTTGCAGCTTCCTTGTATTCAAGAAGCCACATATCTCCCCCCCCCGCCCCGATAAAGAAGATAGCTACTTTTCTGAAAACAAGAAGCTTATATTTCATTTTTCAAACTCCAAATTTATTCCAGGACTTCTGTTTAATTGTTTTACATCCCAACATAATACCAACAAAAGGCCCTTGCAAAGGGAAATAACCTCTGCTTTATTCTGTTTTGGGTTCGTGCCCTTTTGTTTTGATATGTATCTGTGATCCAGCACCCATTTGTTTGAAAAACAAACACAAGGCTTTAGCTTCTGTTATGTTATATGTAATCTATTGATATTTTCCCCATCGGTAACAGTCTGAGAGCTAATGTGTATGCATTAGACAATGATCTGTAGGTCTTTAACAACTTACTTTTAGCCTTTCCAGTTTGCATCCTGTGGATTTCTGCTTACCCATTTAAAATCCCAGATGAAACAGGAGATGGAAGTGTATGCTTGTTTCTTCCCCATAGATCCAGCTGTATGGTAGCTACCCATTCTGCATTCCTGGAGTTGCTGGGCCAGAAGTAGAGGCAAGAAGCTCCCAGATGTATTCTAAGTCCACATTCTCTTGTGTGTTTTGCTTTGACCCAATGCAGGAACTTCCTTTTCCCTCTCCACCTTTTCCAATTTAAGTGGGCTAAGTCTATCTAAGGTCTTAGCTTATCTTCTTTCATTTCCTGCTATCAACAGGTGGCAAATTGAGCAATGATATTCAGTAATATGCCACTAGGGTCACTGCTATAATCTTGGGCAGCTGTGAGGGTCACAAAAACAGTTGGAAGGTCATGGATTCCCATTGCTGATATTTACAATCATACGAGTTGGGATGGATTTTATAAAGCATGTAATAAAATATGAACAGCAGAGTTGGAGTATTCACAGCAAATGGTTATCTATCAGACTTCCAACAAAGGAGAACCCATCCACCCCATAGAAAATTGGATCTATTACAGAATTCCTCTTATTCTTACTTTTACATTCAGCTTCCCTCTTGCAACTCACACTAGTTCAACCCTTTGGGACACATTATGTGAAGAAGGGTCGAATACTGGGAAAGGTGGAAGAAAAGAGAAGAAGAGGATGACCAGAAGCAAGGTGAATGAACTCAGTTACTCTGGTGATGGGCACACCATAAGAAGTCCTGAAAGACAGATGATCATGGAGAAAATCTATCTGGTCACTAAGAATCTACGCTGATTTGATGGCACATAATCAATCTTTGAGACAACTGACAAAACTATTTTTGCCATTTTTTAGATCACAGATTTTCAGGTATTTGGAGAATGCTGTTGTTCCAACATACAGTGCTACCTACCTATCTCTGAGTTGGCAGAAAACTATACCAGGTTTAAAATTTGCTATCCATGTCTTGCCTCTGTTTCATTTCTTCCCAATCAATGCCTGTCATTGGTCTTCCCTTCATGATAATGGATGGCAAAGGCAAACAAATTTTATGCACCTTGAGGTTGCCCTCGGACAGTTTTGGAGTATGTTACCTTAACACTGGTACTATACCTTAAGCTTATCTTAGTATGCATGAGGATGCTTTCAACTTGTCTCATTCATGGCCATGGATGAGATGAAGGCAATGTCATGGGGACAAACTAGGAAAAAAAAAATGTTGCTAGGGCATATTTTTGCCATGGTTAGATACAAGTGAAGACACAGCTTTATTCTTCTCTTGTCCAAGCTAAACCTGTCCACTTCCTTCAACCTTTTCTGAGCAAGAATGGTTTTCCTTATCACTGATTATTTTCACAATTCCAAGCTTATTTGTTCATATTGTTTTAAATAGTGGGCCTCCAGGATTGGACATGCTACTTGAGAGAAGGTGTCACTAAAGACTACAGTCTTTCTTCTGTTAACCTAAACCTAACCTAAAATGACATCAACCTTTTTTTTTTCGCCATTGCATCACACTCATATTCATGTTGTGGTCAACTGGGATCTTTTTAATTTGCACCGTTTCCAAGCCAAATATTTTGTATCCTATATCAGTGCATTTGATTTACCTTTTTTTACTAAAGAAGGCAGACAAATACAACAGTCAACTGGTCAAAGGCACTGGTTTCTGTCCTGCTCCATGCAGTGTTGATATAGAGACGAATATTCCTCCAAAGTTTTGAATTTGTGCTCAGCGGAGAAATTCTGTATTTTTTTCTGCCAGCCCTCCTTCAGTTTGGTGAAAGAATGTTTGCTCTGAAATTATTTCAAAAGGGAAGAGAATTTAGGTGAATTTTCCACTGATGGGGTATGGTATTCTTGTACTTATTTAGTGAAGAAGTGGCCAAGAGATGTATATGAATGTTCTGGACAACTATCTCGTTAGTGGTCTGCAGTCTCCTTACCTTCCCAGACTTTAATTCAATTCTAAGAGAAAACATGTGAAGGAAGACGTCCCCTTAGCCTATCCTTTTAAAACCTGATATTTCAAAAAATGATATGGCTGACCAATGTAAGGCAACTCTCATTCCTTTTGAAATGTAATGTCCAATCATACTGTATTATATCTGCATTGAAATGAAAGTCAGAGATTATTAACCTCATTTCTCAGTTCAGCGGACTGCAGTTTGGTGCTGTAAAAATATTTCACTGTCTTAAAGTGAAGCTAGTTTTTTCACCACACCGTATTGGTTCTTCCACCCTGAACTGCAAACAAGTTCTGTCTTCCTTATGTATCCCGTCTGACTGGATACTGTTTGCATGACTATAATCCAAAGATAAAATGTAACTTTATCGTGTTGGGGCTTGGGATCCTTGCCCATTTACGTACCATGCAGAACTTGTATCAGTCTTATGTTGACACTGTTAAATGCCAGGAGCTTAGCGAAAGCAAACCCATTTTGAACTGAAGAGCTCCCAGGCTATGTGTGCGAGTGAGACAGTTTGAGGTAAGTATTCTGCATTTTATGTCATTGTCTTAGGACCGCCTCACCCAGCCTGGTATCCTCCAGATGCTGGCTGGGAAGTATAGGAGTTGTAGTTCAGCACGTCTGGAGAATATCGCTTTCAGAACAGGGGCATTAAGCTTTGTTCTTTGACAACTTTTGATCAGGTTAATATCAGCTGGCTGTAGAATGACATTACTTTTCAAAGATGAATGCAATGACCTTTATAAAGGCTAGAAATATCCAAAGCATAAACATTATGTGATGATCTGTTAATAATAATAATGTAGCCAAGATGGTATGGTAGAATTGTTATCTAATAGCCTGCTTTTTTCTCCGTTTTAAATCTGTTTCTGAAATGAGTAGCAAAGCATGAAAGTGGTTCTTCAATTATGTCTGTATGAGAAAGCTACAGATGCAGGGTCAGGTGAATAGAGTGAAGACAGTTTAGCATTCTCCTCTAAACTTAGTTTGTGTCTCAACATTTTGATGATACAAAGATGAAGCTTATCTTTGAATCCCCCATCAAAATGAAGAAGACACAAATATACTTTCCCAGGTTGTACTGCACAGTGTTTCTTTTGCTCAGTTTGTTGGCTGGGTTCACTTAGTGCACTAAGAAACTGAACAATCAGAATGTGTTGAGCACAATTGGAGGGATTTACATAATGTATTAAACCATAAACCTCTGTTTACAAACCATAACAGCTGGGTGCATTCAACTCATTAAAGCCCAAACTGAATAAACTCCTTTGTGGCTTAGCTTGATATGTGGTTTGAGCTATGAAGACTGGTATCCACAACGCACGCTGGTGAATCACAGTGGTTTACAGCATTTACTGTAAATCAGTGCAGGGATTTATTTTTAATAAAAAAAGCAACCATACTCCAAGTACATATGCTGTTCCAGTCACCATGCAATATTTTGGAGATTCTGTCTTCTTTCTTGTAATTCCAAATATCTGATGTATAGCATCTAAAGGATAAGCTGATGAATTTTGCTGTTGTGGCAAAATTTATCAAATACCAATGAATTTACCATGGAAGGAACTTTTTTGAATTACAGTCCACTTCTTTTGGAAGTGAGGTGCTGAAGCATTTAACTTGATTTTACAGGGTAATGCTGTGATTCGGTCATTCTGGTCTTTGGCACAGTTACCACCAGCTGTCATAGGCCACAGGACGTTGTTTTATTCTGAGTCAGGCCATCAGTTTATTGAGCTGTCAACACTAAGGTACAGACCTTTTCTGTTCTTGGAGATGCTAATGCTCAAACTAAACCTTTGTGCAAAATATGCTCTGTCACAGTGGCTATCTTATTGAAAATGTGTCTTCCTCTGCCACTGTGGGCTTGTCTGGAAGAAGAAAACTCAGTGTTTTTCAGCCAAAATAAAAATATTGCCCCACTGAAACCAGTCTAAACCATATTGTGAATCCAAATAGTTATAGAAAATTAGTAAACTGATTGTCTCTTTAGTTCCTATTCTAATCTCTCTCATGCTCATTAAGGAAGTGAGTGCCCTTTTCTTGAACAGTATTTTTTCCACGTCAGCATTGACAGAAGGTCTGTCCTGCCATTAGGTAATTAAGGAGGCTGCCTGAGGTGGCAAATACATTGCAGGTACTATAAAAAGTAGATTGTGTTGTTACCACAAGGCCTGTTCTACCTTGTGCCCTCCGATGTGATGGAAGAAGCATGTTCTGAAGAAAGATCCGACAGCCAGTCCTGGCAACTTCTGTACCTAGAATGGGGCATTATTTTGTCTTAGGCAGTAAGATGTTGTGATATAGTCCTGACCATTGTGTAGGTTCTCGTGAAACATCTTAAGGTGCCCAAAGTTACAAGCATGGAACTGGGATTCTTATGTAAGACTACTAGGACTGTGATGCTCAGGCAAGGCAAGTCCAAGGCATGTTATTACCTAAAGCAGAGATATCCCCCAGCAACCCCATACGTAAACCAACTAGACTAGCAGCTGAAATCTTATATCAGCAGGAAAGCACCTTTCCCTCTAGTTGAGAGGAGCAAACAATTTAGGATGCTAGGTAAGGAACATTCAGCTTCTAGCGTGGGGCAACTCTGCCTCAGGTACCTGCTTCATTCAGAATGGTAGGTCCATTTGGCTTTGCATAGAAAGTGTGACAACATCCATGCTTCTGTTTACTCAGTTAACTGCTCCTCGTGTACTTAATGCTGTTCTGTTTTTATTGGTGTGATTGAAGCCTACAGACAAAAATCATATCGTGTGAGTCATCCCTTCTACAGTGCAAGAATAATCAGAGGGCATGTTCACAGGGTGACTTGCAGCTGAATACAAGAACAGACTCAGGAGAATCATTGTGTTACAGATCGTGACAAAAATTATGTCTGGGAAGTTAGTTTTGTGGGTAATGGACATGCCAAACCATAACTTGATGGTATAGTCCTCAAATGATAAGTATGACAGGTTTGAAGCATCCGGATCACCCTTGTCTTTTGTTTTGTGAGAAATTATTGTTCGGTATAATTAGGCTTTGTTTCTTTGCTTTTTCATTTTCCAGATCCATGTAAATCTTTTGCAGCAAAAATAGCAGAACATCTTGGAGCATTTTAAGGATTAACTCATTTACTAACAGAAAAGCTTTAATGGATCACAGGATTTTATGCAAATAATACATTCTTTGTTCTTTGGCCCTTGAAAGCGTTTCTATAATAGCATCATAACATGTGAGGGTTGGAAAGGACCTGGGAGATCATCCACTCCAACCTTCTGCCAGGTGCAGAAATCCACCCCTACGGCATCCCTGACAGGTAGCCATCCAGCTTCTGATTAATACCATCAATGAAAGAAATGCCACCATTGTGTTCTATTCTGGAATAGTTTTTGCTACGTCCAACCAAAATCGATTTCTTTGTCATCTAAAGCCATTTCTCTTGTCCCATATTCAACCATTCATTTTCAACATTATTGCCCTTGAGATACTTGTACGCAGTTATCATGTCTCCTCATAGTCTTCTCTTTCCAGGCTAAACCAACCCAGTCTCCAACCATTTCTAACAGGTTTCTTACTCCAAGCCCCATCTTTGTTGTGTTCCTCTGAGTATCTTTTACTTTGTCAATGCCCTTCCTAAAGTGAAGTGCGCAGAATTGGATGTGATATTCCAGGTGCAGTCTGACTAGTGCAGAATAGAAAGTGGCAATAATTTCTCTTGACTCTTGCACTGTATGTCTGTTGATATGGTCTAGCGTTACATTTTCTTCTTTTGCAGCTGCATAATATTATTGACTCATGTTCAGATTGTGATCCACCTAGACACTCAAATCTTTTTCACATGTGCTATTACTCAATATAGTCTCCTCTATTCTATGTGCCTTGGATTTTCCTATTGTTTTTATTTGCCCTTGTTATCCTGCTGGTTTCTGTCCATTGTTCCAGCATGTCAAAATCATTGTTGAATCTTGATCATGTTCTTTAAGGCAGTGTTTCTCAACCTCAGCAACTTTAAGCTGCATGGACTTCAACTTCCAGAATTCCCCAGCCAGCAGTCCATGCAGTTTAAAGTTCCTGAAGGTGAGAAACACTGCTCTAAGGTGTTTGTTATTATCCCTATTTTTGTCTCATCCATAAATCTCTTCATCCAAATAATGTATAAATATGGTGAACAACACAGGGCCCAGACCAGAACTCTGCAATATTCTACTCAACACTTCCAGCTTAATTGGGATCCATTGACATACACTTTTTGGATATGATTTTTCAACCAGCTCTGTATCCATCAAATGTTTGTGTAGTTTGGCCCAAATTTTGCCAATTTATCTACTACAGTCTCATGGAAGACGTTGTAAAATGCTTTGCTGAAGGCAGGATATACTGTGTCCATCACATTCATTCTATCCTTCATTCTACCTAACTGATCATTCTATCCAGAATGGAATGCTGGGTGATTTGGCATGACTTGCTTTGAAAAACCCGTGCTGACTTCCACCAGGCAATGTATTCTTTGACGTGCATACAAACCAACTCCTTAATCATTGTTCCAGAGTTCTGTCCTGTATTAACATTAAGCTGACTGATCTGTAGTTAAGTGGGTCCTTTTCCCCCCCTTTTTGAAGATACTGTATGAACAACATTTACCCTTAAATCTGCTGGGACTCTGCTGATCCTCAGAGAACACTCAAAGGCTCCAATATGACATCCACAAACTCCTTCGAGACTCTCAGATGTAATTGGCCCATCCTGGAGACTTAAATTAATTCATAGTAGACAGGAGCTCTGCTGTGGATCGCTACTCTTTGTTTTGTTGCTGATTCTGCTTAGATCCATTTGAACACACCCCCTATGGGGAGAATGTCAAATGTCAAAGCCAAGTATAAATTGAGGTGCTCTGTTCTTTCCCCATCACCTGTTAGTATCCTACAATCTTCTAGCAGCAGAATTACCCCTTCTTTTTCTTTTTTTCTTTTACCACTGACATAGCCCAGAAAGCAATTTTTGTTACTTTTAGCTTTCCTTGCAAATCTAACTTCCTTTTGCATGTTGGCCTTTCAAACTTTCTTTTTGCAGATGTTAGCTTCTTGCTGGAACACTTCCTTGGTGATTACGTCCATCTTTCATTTCCTATGCATGTCCCTTTTAACTCTGTTGAAGCTGCTTTATGCATCCATTCTGCCAGTTAATAAATATTTTATCCATGGGGTTAAAACACAACACTGGAATAAAAACACAAACTGTTATGGGAGGAATGTATTCACTACTGATTGACAAATGTTGAGGAAAACTTATAACAGCAACAACAATGGGTTTCCCTTCACTGGATGTGTTGAAGTGGAGCCTAAACAGCTGTCTGTCTGGGTTGCTTTAATTGGATAGCTGTACTGAGCAGGGGGGTTGCATTCAGTGACCCAAATTATCCTTTTCAATTCTGGGATTCAGTGATCCCCTTCTGCCATTCAGGAGAGAAGGGCTGCCAGTTTCCATCCAACTGTGCGATGCTTGCTGTTTTATTGGTGGCCACATGGTTGAGCTATTGTGTAACCAATTGTACACCTTCCAATATAAACAAAAATTTTGAAAGCTCCGGATTAGAATAAAATTAGCTAGCCTGCATGAAAAAAAATGGGGCCACTGACCTTTGCTGCTGGGTCTGGGTCAGGTGACAAGGCACTGCTGATCAGTAGGAAACTCCAGCCCTTATTAAAGTTGTGAACAAGCTGTCACACAAGCCAGGCTGAATAGATGAAGTTGCCTAGACATGTTGGGGAGTAAAGGCCTTTCTAACTTTTGGGGTAGCATGCTGAGTGATGTATTCTAAGAAATAGGTGGGATTAGAAAAGAAGAGAGTGTGCTCAAATTTCATTGTTTGTTGTTTACATTTAAATAAAATTGACTGTGAATATGTATAATACCTGTATAATACCTGTATAATAATCTCCCCCTTGGTTCCATTAAAAAAATAGAAATGTAAAAGTTGGCGAGAACTTCTGAAGGGTCTGTGGAAACTTCATCAGCTTTTAAGGGTCAGGTTGTATAGCCTTGTCCTGGGGATTCAGTAGAGTCTTTTCTTTATATTATTTCATTTTCTGAAGTGCTGCTCAGTTTTTGAGACAAAGTTTGACATATTCTGCATATGGTGAGGTCTCCATAGCTTGAGGTTCTCTGCATGTGTGGAAACTATCCAGCAATGATAGTCTTAACACCTCCAAAGAGTACCAGAAAAGCAGGCTGCTTTGAGACGTTTGAAGAGGCTGACCAGGATTTGCAGTCAGATGACTAGTAATATTCAAAGATGTACCTTTTCAAATATAGCATCTCCTACAATTTCTCTTGCTTTCCAAGCTGGATTGGCCATATGCCCTAACTTCTCTATTTCAAAGGCTTCCAGAAGAACAGTTCCGTATTCTGCATTCTCTATTTTGAAACAGCTTACTGGTCACGATCTATTTGAAAGGTCAAACCATAAGAAAGAAAGAAAGCAAGCAAGCAGAGGGATCATTATCAGTTAGCAGCTGGATACTAATGGGACAATTAGATATTGTGACTTTTTTAAAAAAAAAGTTTTGGGGAGGGGTGTTAAATGGCACAATGGCATGTGGTGCCTGAAAAGCTGAAGCAGCATCAGGGCTAAGATATTGCAGATGTGACAGTGGCATCAGCAAAGAGATCAAGCCGGCCTGGAAAGCAGCAATTTTGTATGTAAAATGTGCAGTGAATAGGTTAATCAAGAAATCATCATCATTATAGTCTAACCTATACATCAGTGTTTCTCAACCTTGGGAACTTGAAGATGCGTGGACTTCAACTCCCAGAATTCCCCAGCCAGCGTTGCTGCCTGGGGAATTCTGGGAGTTGAAGTCCACGCATCTTCAAGTTCCCAAGGTTGAGAAACACTGCTCTACATCTTAGAACAGGTCTGCTTGATGGTATCTACAGTGATGATAGAGAAGTGCACATGCTGTAGTTTGCCAGAAATTTGCTCTTTTCAGTCCATCTTTTCACACCACCATCTAATTGCTAGATTGTGTTGTTTGTATACACCTGTCTGGATATTAATGTAAGGTATAATGGAAAGTGATGCTAACTTGTTAAAATAAATGTTAAAGGCCACAGTAAAATAGATGCCCACAATAATTTTCAGAGAGGTTGTCTAGACTGGGGGTGATTACAGAACATGTTAAGAGTTCTGACTCTTATTTTGCTTTGTTTTTTATTGCACTATCATATCCCAGAAGTGGGAAATAGGAACGTGATAATTCATTTTGCTTTACTGGGAGCAAACTGCTTTCAGAATTATCTTTGTTGTTCCTGTGTTAAAGCTTTTGAATCCTGTGTGATTTCTTTATATTCCATAAGGACCCTCTCTTTGGCCTATTATGTTAGGTTACTTTGAATTTCCCAAAGGATTAGGAGGTGAACCAAAACGTGCTTCACACCTTCTAAGGCATTTCATTAATGCTAGACTAGGAAGCTGATTAGTTAACCGTGGAGAAGAGATAAAACAATAATCTTGTTCAGTTTATATCTGAAGTCAGCAGTAGAAGAGGAAAATGGAGAGAATAGTTTTCTTTTTAGAATAGAGAAAACAGAAACTTCCATGAGCCTTTATTGCCAAAGCTAGCTTATCACAAAGAGAATTTTCTCTTTGTTTGTGTTACTAAATGGGCTCAGTGATGAAAATTAAGATCTTTTCTCCTCTATATCCCCCTTTTACTCAAACCAAGTTTTTAAAATTCTAGGAATTTTAAAATTCCTAAGCACATTTTGTTTTGGTTCTGTTCATTAAGCACTTTCTGTATAAAATACAAATTAATCTGTAGAAATTACTGTGGAAGACTGTCCTCTGATTGAAAGTCCAGTTTTAAGATAATGGAAGTTGCCATTTACAAATAGCACCAAGTAGATAGATGAAGCTGGCATAGTCTGTTCCACCATGTTTTTCAAAGAAGCATAAGAATACAATGAAATTCTTTTGGTTGGAGAATGGAGTTGTACTGATGGAGATGGCCAAGAGGTATGTGTGACTACCTGCTGTTATACCCAATCTATCTATCATCCAGTCATTTCTCTGGTAATCTATCCTTCAATTGCCCAGGAATATTCTTTCCCTGCAAAAGAGGTCATTGTTTTTTTGTGTGTGTGTCATATTTTTATAATTTATTTTGATTGCATTTAAACTTCTCATGCTTTGACAGCACCAGGGAATTCCTGGGATTTTTGAAACCTGGAAATGATGGGAAAATGGGTAATAAAAAGAAAAAACACACAACATTTTTGGCTATCTTGCAGCAGTAAGGTAAATTCTGAAACGTCATAGAAATAAATTCAGTAGAAAACCCAAAGTACTCTAGAAATGGAGCACAGAAATGAAATCTGTATGCAAATTTTGGAAAAACTGAAAGATCCATTTCAACACAATCTTATTTATTAATTTCACTAACTCTTACCTAACTGTCTAGACAATTATTTGACTTGTTTACACATTGGCTAAGTTGTGATTTATTTTACTGTGGATAGACCATAATTGATTGGGTTTACATTATCTGCTAAGCATAATCCCTGCTTTACAAATTGTGGAGGCTGGATTCATGCAACAGCCTAAGTCATACATTGAATGCAAATACACATTGGAGTCATACAATGTGCTAAGCTAAAACTTGCATAGACACATGACAGGTTAATGGATTTGTGAACTTAGCTTTGTGTGCCTCAGCTGAGATGCAAAGTTGAGGATCTTGATTGTGGAGAATAAGTGGCATTCCTGAAATAGCATGAGGGAAAAAAATGGCTTGGTCTTGGTTTGGGAAGTTTCTAGGAAATACTGGAGGAAAAGATGTGAAGAACAGAGTAGGAACTGAGAGAGAATTGCAAGGGGTTAGTGAAAAAAATGCAGGAATACATGAGCATGAAAGAGAGCAAAATTTGTGGATCCTTGTAGTGTCAGGTTGGGGGTATGCAAGTATTTGTGCAAATTGGACTTAAATCAATAAATTTTGGAAGGACACATGACTGTGGAGATACTAGGATTCTCCTGAACTGGAGGTCATTCTGTAAATCCTTCATTACTGTTGCTTATTTAGTACTAGTTGGAGAAAGAATTACAATCAAATGCCTAATGCATATGTAGAAAATCAAATAAGTTGGTATTTTTTGAGTATAACCACTTTGATTTACTATGTAATTCTTTATTCATGATTTTCTGTTTTGCTTTTAATAACTATAAGTAGCACCTAAAAGAATGTATTCATGTATTCTGTGTTTTAGCAGCTGTAGTAAAGGCAATTTTGGATTCTTTTGTCTGTTTTTTTAAAGAAGTTAGAAGGAAAACACATCCACCTATGTGACATGCTTGCTTACAGTTCTTCAAATGTACATAAAATTGCAAGCAGAAAACTGGCTGCTGGTAGTTTGTTTTGCTGGAAACCAAAGAGCTTCTGAATATTAAAATAAGAATCTGTCTTGGTGCCAAATGGTTGAAGGCTAATGGTGTGTGTCCATCATGTCTAAGAGATTTGTAAAGGTGGGTGCAATGCAATGATAGTAATTGTTTGTTTGCTGGAGAACTGGCTGGCTACTCTCTGAATATAGTTAATGTATGTACGCAGGGACTGGTTAGCTTCTAGGAATCAAATGGTCTGTAGGGAAGTTAATTTCAAACCAGAAACTTTCTTAGACTCCCTGCACTTGCATGCTACAATGATATCATCTGATCTTGAAATGGATGTGTGGGAATGATCCAGCTCTTTGGGCTAATCTTATTCCCTACCTCTGGTCTACTTTGCTTTCCTCCTATTTTCCTTGGTCTCCTTATTTCCTATCCCAGGATTTACAGATTCCAGAAACTTGGCTATGCTTGCTGGGACTGGTGGGAGTTGAAGCTGTAGCCTCAACCTTGTCTTTATGAGGAGGATTAATTAACTGGCAATAATTTTTATATGTGAGTGCTGAGGAAGGTCAGCTTGTACAAAACTGCTGCCTCTTCTGTGCATATTTCCTCAGAGAATCTTGACCTTTCCCTTGTCTGGTCCTTATAATGTCTCCAAGCATAAAAAAGATCTAATCTTAATACTATTGGGCTACAACCCTGTGTTCTTATGTGAGAATAAAACCCATTAATCATAGAGGGACTTACCTTTGAAAAAACATGCATGGGATATGCTAACTATATTCCATTATGATTTATAAACCAACTAAGAACTCAAGAAGAGTCTTGATTAGGGTTACAGATGCATTCAGAAGAGCCAAGGGTTAGGGTTACAGATGCATTCAGAAGTCAGAATCGTGGACAGGAGGGTGATAGCTGTCCCCCACTGTTGCACCCTAGCAGCTGATACTCATCCCATGCTACCTGTGATTCTCAGGACAAAAAACAGCCATCAGGAACAGCTATTGGTAGCCTGATCTTCCATGAATTTGTTCAGTCCCCCTTGAAAACCATCTAATTGATTAAAACCATCTGATGATCTAAAATCATCACCACATCATGGCAACAAATTCTATAGTTTAACTATGCATTGTTGAATTTTTCAGTGAGATTTGCATGGTAACATCTATCAAAGTAATTTTTAAACATTAGAACAGATAACACAAAGTTGTGAACAATGTAAAATGAACACAAATATTGTCTATTTGTACAAACTGTCCTAGCCAGCCCTACCATTAGGCAATTGCCTTAGGTGACAGTAGCAGCCTAAAGTCTGTTCTTTGTGGGTCTCCAATCATTCATGTCTCTAGTCTCCAGTTATGTGGTATCATGGGTCATTTCTTGTACCCCTAAGCCAACAGCTGCCTCTGTGCACAGTGTAAGATTCTGTCCCACAGCCAGTGTGGAAGCAATATTAGCTGCCAGTCCAGTTGGCTTTTAGACAAAGAATAGAGATTGGAACCATCTTGGCCTTTGCCTTATGCAGCGCAATGTCCCAGCCATCTTGAACATTAACAACCCTATTAAAAATAAAGCCAACTTCCATAAACAAATACAAATTCATTTCATTTATCTTTGGTGAACAAGTGGCTTGTACTAATTTCTGGGAATCCAGGGAAGGTTTTTGTGCCAGCACCAACAGAAAGTAGCTCTGGATATAAAATGACAATGCAAGGAATTCTGATTAAACATTTCTCTGGAGTTGTTTCATTGCAAGCTTTTGTGTTGCCTGAATTGACCCTCTGAGCCTCACTTGCTGCTTGCCAAGGTGGATGATAAAAAGTAGCGACTGCTAAAGTACAGGATGGCTTGGAGCAAATGAAATCTCTGCTTGCTTCAGGCTGCACCAGTGGAGGTGTTAGGTGTTCATGCTGGCAGTTATTATTTGTTCCAGCCTCATGTCTTCCAGGGAAGCAGGCACTGCTAGGTTGCAAAAAGTGTTCCATTAATTTCCCTTGCTAGCAATATTCCGCAGGGTTAAACAGGAATGTGATGCTGGTGCCTGCCTATTCTTGGTGGACAGGCATGGGGATGTAAAAATTTAACACATCATTTTTCTCTATTTTCCAGGGCCCAGATGGAAATAGAATGCATAAGTTATGGCAATCAATCATAAAACAAAATAAACTGTTAGCTAAACCCTAACCACATTAGACTTAATGCAATGTGTGAACCCAGCTAAAGTACTGCAAATTTGTATTACCTTCCTCAATGTCTTTTAATAAACAAGACACACACACACAAACCAATCGGGGTCAGTATGACTCTCAAATGTGTAAAAATTACGTCGCCACATTTCTTAAATGTTAATATACTTGTTAATAAAATGAGGTAAAATGCCCTTTTTTTTAAATGGGGTGACTATAGGGGCCGTTGTCTTGGGCCTAAACACAAGTAGGAGGGAAGGACCCATCCAAAGTCTGTTCAGTAATTGAAAGACAGAAAAACTAATCAGTGAAAGGCAGTAAAACTAAGTTGGTTAAAGAATAAGCCCAAGAGTTATTTAAATATTTTGGATGTTTTCTGGGTCATTGACTTGGGTGGACAAAAACAACTGAGGAGAAACTATACATAAACAGAATGCAACCATCAACACCATCAACAGCTGCCCCCAGGGCCCTTGTCTAAACTCTTGTGTAATATTCTTCCAACCCAATGGAAGTTCATACAGAAATATTTCAAGGGGCTCAGGGCTCTCTTTGTCAACAGGATAATGAAAACAGAACAGAATGAGACCAAATATGCTGTGGGGGGAGAAATTGGATGCAGGAAGATTGCACTGAAAATGGGCCAAATTAAGACAGGAGCTACAAATGGGGGGGGGGGGATCCAGGAATGCCCCCCCTTCTATTCTTAAGGTCCTGTGCTCCTCTTCCTTCCTTCCTAGTGATGTGACCCAAAGCATAATTGTGGTCGGTTGGTCGGTCTGTCTGTCTATCTTGTTTTTTCAAGACAACTATTTACCTGAAGATGAAGGAAGGGGAGATATAGTACATTTCAAGTTACCCCTTAACCTTTTCCTAGCTCTGTTCCCTTCCTTTGTCCATTTTATCATGGATGAGGAACATGAGCACAGAAGCTTGTACAGAAATGCAACAGAATTTTTGATATAAATACACCTGCTATTCACTTAATTTTCAAACTACATTAGGTTCTTGCAGACTTGAGCAATGATTTCCTTTCTTGGTAAGACACGAGAAATGCCAAATGTTGGTAGTGGGTTGTAGAATTAAACTGAAATGTGGTTGAGATGCCTTTTTTCAGTGACAAAAAGCGTAGCACAAATTTCAGGAAAGTAAGAAGCTTGTTTCCTAGGTTCAACCTCCTTCCCCCCACCCTAGAATTGGGAAATTATAGGGAACATCAGTTTTGTTTTATTTATCCCATAAAAGCAATATCAAACTCCAAGTTATTACCCACAGTAAATGACAATTTATTTTGGATTGATGACATGGTGATAACAAATATAAATGGAGTTTCTTTGTAACAAAGTTGGAGGTCAGTGCAACAGAGATCACGTTGTTTCTTGCTTATTTCTTTCCATTTAAGTATCAGTGGAATGAATATTGAGATTTATTTGTGAGTAAAGAATAACCCAGTTCTTGCATTTTTATAAGGCATGACAAATTTAATTTTCCCTCATTACAAATCCTGTTTAATGCAAATAATTAATCTGATATGGTTATTTTTAATTAAATCTAGACTATTAGATACAATGAAAATCTGTTTCCACTCTCCCTTTACTTATCTATAACAAAACTGGGCTTTAACAATTTCTTATTCAGACACAATTAGAGCTACAGGCAAAATCTCTGATTGTGCATAATTAATGTATCCAAATACTATTTGGGTATTTGCCTAAATATATGAAGAATTAAAATTTGGTAGAGGCTAGTCACGTACACTGGTTGTACTTCTTACATCCATCTTGCTCCTTGCTCTTCTTAATTTTTCATGTTGAGCAAAGAGCTTTGAGGGAAAGCTTTACTTATATTCACTTGAAAGTGTACACAACATTTTTCATGATTCAGAGCTAATAAAGCAGGGCCTTAGATCAAGCTATATTTGCATTCAAGCTATATTTGCTTTCAGGCAAACATTGAGTTCAGTTTCCTTCAGATCTTTTTGTTCAGGGACAGTATGAAGACAGAGGAGATGGAGCCAGAGAACTCCCTTGTTTTATGTTTGCTTTGTTGTTTAGATTGCCATCCTGTAGTTTATTTATAGTTACTTTTGTACTTGTCCCGGTTATTTTTTTAAATTTATGTTACTAGTTGTAGTAACTCATTGTAGGCTGCCCAGAGTCAGTTGGAGTCAGGCAGCATCCACACTGAATAAATAAAAAAATAAAATAAAACAGAGTACATGCCCCTATCCTCTTCTCAGTCTGCCTGAACAGGGCTCCAGACAGCCACTTTCGAATGGGCTCATAATCCTTGAGTCCACCAGAAGGTAAAGGGTTAATTATGTGTAAATCTTCCATCTGCAAATACATGAATGTTATGGCATGGAGCTGGGCAGAGGGCACTGACTTACCGGGCTGGTCTTTCCGTTTGGCAGAGTAAGGTGACTACCTCAGCCAAGTGAATTTAAGCATCACTAAAGGGCTGCAGATAGTTGGTTTTTAATATCATTTTTTTAACTTGTGGGAAATCCTACATCAAGAGTCAGTATAACTTGGTTGACCTTGGTTACTCTATAACTTGACTGGACTTACTTCTCTGCTTCATTTAGGAAAAAAACCTCTTGGCTTTTGCTTGAGAATGTAGGATAAACGTTATTTTGAAAGAGTGAACAGTTTTTCCAAAACTAACCTGCAGAGGCCTTTAAGCTTATCTTCTGTAGTGCCTTAAATGATGGCCTGTCTTGTTGATTGACAGACTATGACTTTTCATGATGGACAGAATATCATAAAACCTACTGTTAAAGTGAAGCAAAAGATAGCACGTCCTTCAGCTGTGGGGAATCATGAGTCTTCAGATGCTGCTAGGACTATGGCTATGCTGTCTTGGTCATCTAGGACACCTAGAAGTTGTAGTTTAGCAACAGGTAGAGTGAATATATCCTGAGATATTTGGTGATGAACAAGAGGTTTGAAAGAAAAGCATTTAAAAATGTAAGTGTGATATTTTGGACAGCACTCAGAATACACAGCAATGCCTCTATTCCATTATCAAATATTTTAAGAATAAATAGTATTCTCTTCAGCCCCTTAGTTCAAGATGATACATCAGCTGCCAGAATTTCCTTTCTGGTCTTTCAGATTTCATTTCTGTGACTTGAGTAATCTGCATTATGACTGTGTTTCTGTAATCAAGGATGAATAAACTATAAGGCTGAGTAATTTGCTGAGCAGTGGATGGGGAGAGTTAGAATTGTAAGATTATTTGAGTTATCCAGACATTGCCTTACAACAGATATGTAACCTCCATTATAGGAAGTTTCATATCCAATGAGACTGTCTATGGTTCATGAAGCTTTTACATGGAGGTGTTCTTTTGGGCCTGTTACCAAAATGCTATAGACTGAGGCTGTATCTTTCTGCCTACAAAGCTTGTACTGTCTCAGAGAACCACATGACCTCACATCTTGCATCATTTAGAGGATGTGTTAGGAAGGTACATACAAGGATGATTGGAAACTGGAGGGCCACTGCCACAAACACCACAGGTGTCTTATCACTTTATCCTCTGTGCTTGTGATGGAATGGTTTGGTGAAGGCCGCACTCGGGGAGATAAGCATTTCCTTAGCCCCCAGAGTGAGTGTGGGAAGGTGAAGAGGATGAGACTGGCACCACCCTAAGGAATTCACAGTGTTTGCTTGCTGGCTTGGGAAGTTTAGATTCAGTCTGGCGAGATTCTTTCTTGTAGGTGGAAGCTAATAAAGGCTATAGAACTGTATCTGTACTGTCTCGTGGAGTTCTTTGGGCTGAACCTGACATCAATCTCGCCAGACTGAATCTAAACTTATTTGACAATGAAAAGACAAACAGAAGTAGCAGCAAATGAAAGTCTGTTAGGAGGCTGTACATGATGATAATCACCTCTTTATTTGATAGAGTTTTTTAGAGCAGAGACTCAGTATAAGTTTTGAACTTAGGGTAAAGTCCATTTGGATGAAGACAACCTAACTTCAAGTCATATAGGACTTTTGAGTTTGTTCTTTTTTTTTTTTGGAAAAAAAAAGGGGGGATTCCCTTTTGAAATTTCTTTAAAATCAGCTTTGTTTTCAAATGGTGATGGCACAATACAAGAAGGTTGCAAAATAGGAGTGGTGAAAAGTACTGCAGTCTGTCGGCACTTTAGATTGGATCCTAAAATGAAACAGGAGCAGTTGATCATACACGAGTGTAATGCAGCCAAGCTAAATTAAATTGTATTCTGAATGAGATGAACTGAGTGATACTCGCTTGCTGTGCACTACAATAGTGCACTTTATGTTACAGCTGGGTTTACCTACTAGACACATGTATTGATTTATAGCCTGATTGGAAAACATACAGTGCTGAGCATTCCTTTTGACTTTTCCTAGTTTAGACTATTGTTGTGGAACGTGCTGGCAGCCTCAGAATGCAACCTTGCGCTTCATATGTCTTGCCATGTCGAAAGGAAGAAATGTTTATAAATTAATATGTCATCATCATCAAGGACAATTTGTTCCAAGTGATCTGGCTATTGTAAATAAGAAAGGCATAGTTCTGGAAGAAGGCAGGAGAAAGAAACTTATTGTTCAGTGCTACTGCCCTTTTTCTTGACATTCTCCTGTTTCATCTGTTTCAGTAGGCAAACCAATCATTCTCTTTTCAGAAATTATCCATAGGACTATAGTAACTATGTATTCAAGTATATACATTTAGCCAGAGATAACAATACCAGGAAGAGATGAGGGTCAGGTGTCCACCTTCCACTATATTGTTTGGTCTTTGAAGAATGTCTTCTCAAATCTGTTTTATTGTATTGTTGTTGGGTGCAAGAGCTGTGTGCCCAGGAGCACACCCAAGTTGCAGATCTTCTCTTTCAATAGTAGTGACTCATGATCAAGAATTAACACTGTGGCAGAGAGTCATGATGGATAAACAGTAGCTCTGCCTTTCTTGGGTTCAACATTAATGTGTTCTGTCCCATCCAGAACCTCACAGCCTCTGGCACCCAGGCAAAATTTTAGCAGCATGGTCTGGGATTGTGATGTAAAGCTGGGTACCATCAGCATACTGATATTATCTGTCAGCCCTTCAAAGTAGGCAAGATCAGGGAACAGGATTTAATATGGTTAGGGTATTGTAACGGAATCCTGAAAGCCTGTCAAAGGTCCTCTCTCCGTCAGCTTATATTGAACACAATCAAGGTGGTGTTGCTTTGAATTTCTTTTTCATACTTTCTACTTTCCCAGGACTCAAGTCCCCCCCCCCCCCTTTGGTAATGGCTCAGCATAGTCCTCTTCCTTCTCTGGATCAAACTAACATTCCATCACATATTGAACATCCAACTGTCAATTGACCTCCTCCAGCAGCTTCATGTGGATATTAAAAATGGAGAAAAGAATACTGAACCCTGAGATGTTCTACAGAGGAGTAACTGAGGAAAAAGCACAACCACTGCAGTGCAGTGACTCCTAACCCTGGTCACATATATGCTCTCATGACAGATAAGTGCTACCCTTCCTCTCCTGGCCCTGAGGTTGGTGCAGGATCCAAAACCTTGAAGAACAGATTTCAGATAGGATGACAGGTCTTGGTTATACACAGCAGGTCTACCTGTTTGTCCATCATCAAGTCATGGATGGATGAGGTCTTGTTACAAACAAACCTGGCATTGGCCAGAAACATCTTGAGTCCAGGGATACTGACAATCTGACCACCAGGGCCCTGGAATGAGTTTCTAAGTCAGAAGTGCATATTGTCACTAGATTGGAGTTGTCCCTTTCCCTCCAACTGGGATTAATTTAGAAGAACCCTAATGTATCCATCTATCTAATCCAGCACCTTGTGTCACACAGGACATGAGACTACTAGTCATCTTTCATGATTACTCCCTTTAACTGGTATTCAGGGCATAACATCTTTAATGCTGGAGGCAGTATATACCTATGAAGATTAGTAACCATTTGTAGCCCTATTATCCACATGGCTTAGTTCTGAATAGAGATATATAAGATCACATGAGGTTTTCATCCTGTTTTGCCAAGCTTCAATAACCATGTAAGAGGGGAAAAAAAAGAGGATTTTTTTTTCTTTTTGTCAGAGTGTTGAAAAGTAATGAGCAGTGCTTGCATATAAACATAAATTGCCCACCAATCAGTCCCATTATGCAGTGGAGGCAACAGAGTATGATTTTAAAAATGAATTATGTATCTCAGATATGACTCAAAGAAGGAGTTGGATTCTGGCAGATATTTTTATCAAGTGTTAGTTATCATGTAATTAAAATAAAGATTTAAAGAATAGTCCAGCATATAAACTCAAGGAAGGGGTGATTGTGTATAATTTAGCCAAGAAGACAGTATAAGATTGTTTAAAAATCCAAGGGACCAGTTCTGTCTAAAAGATTGGGACTGGTGAGTAGTGTAGGCAGCCTTGGTGTTAGTGTAGCTCTTATGGGTCTTTTTGGGAAAGAAATTTGCAAAAACTGAGTTTTTTTTCTTCCAAGATGTTTACAGTATCTCAGCATGCACCTTTTTCAGTGTGAAAAGAGCTCATAAATTCTATACGAATCTCTAATCAGCTTTCAGCAGGAGTGTATCAGCTTTCCTCCTTGAATGTTGACTCTACCCTTACAGAACTGAACCAACTAGATTGTAGGAAATCACACTGGCAGGTGCTGCAGATGAGCCATGGGACCAGAGATGCTTAAAAAATACACCCAAACCAAGAAGACTCTATTGCTCAAACAGAAGCCTTTTATAATCCTTCCTGTCCAGGTAAATACCATGACTAGCCAGAGATGTTGGGGCCCAACCCATAGCCAGGGAGGTGTTCCAAGTTATTGCATCTTCTGTTAACTCATCAGACATGAGAGTCTAGTCTTCATGGGTCTAGTCTTACTCATTTGTGACCCTAGGCTATTTTTCCTCCTACAGCCCATATTGTTTTGTAGTTCTGCATCATCTTATTTCCTGAGTCCTGACTTCATTCCTTTCCCGGCTCAGTTTATTCTCTTTCTCATTGCTCTTTCAGTTCAGCCTGCTATTCCGACTGCCCTTGGTGCCCTTTCACAGATTCTAATTTCTAGGCAGGCTTTTGCTCAGCCACATCTCAATTAAGCCTTGCCTGAAAAGAAGCAGTGGGTGAGTCAAGGGGCAGGGGAGAATGGCTCTATTCCTCCCTAACTCTCATTTAGATTCAAGGACACAGTGAATTTTTCTAATTTTTACACTCATATTCAAAGTAAAACTTATGGCATCAAAAATGAGAAGATGGGAAGAAGAGCCAGAACCAGATATTGTAAACTGGTATACTTTAAGGGATATACAGTAGTAGGCAGTGGCACTCATGGAGATGGACGAGTTTGCCTTCTCTTACGTGGGATTTTTACTTTTTTGTGTTTCTATCATGTTTATGAAACAAGAATGAAATGTGACTTTATTGTTTTGGGTTTTGTTACAAATGATTAATTGAATGAAATTCTCAGCTAACCCACAGAATGGGATGGAGAAATGCTTTGATAATTTCCTGTTCCCATAAATCTCCCTTCAAATGACCTGCTGACTCTTTGACTAGCTAATTTGCTGGTCTCGTGTAAGCCCAGCAAAATGGTGCAGCGTTTGCTCTTTGGATCATTATAGCTGGGAACACCCTAAAGGCAGAGTCCCTACTGAAATCAGTTCTCCAATTTCTTACCTCCAATTTCCTTCCCCTACAAAAGACACTCTTCTTTGTGTGTATATGTGTTTTTACCTAATTTTCATTCCCCCACATTCTTTGGCATTCCTTTACAACCTTTGTGAGGTTTTTGAGCTGACTTTATTGGACTATAAAGGACTTTAATAAAATCCTTTATTAGGATTTTTTTTCTTTTTTAAAAAAGGTACTATTTGTCCAACGTTTCAGCCTCCAGGTGCCCGATCTGAAACAGCCCAAGAAAAAAGTTCCCACGTAATGTCTTAAAGCCGGGAGGTAGCTGAAATGGATGAAACAGAGCATTCACATGAAACTCTCAGTTACTTGATAGCTGAGATAAGTGCAAGAACTCTGAATTCAATCATGGGAACATCAGTGGAATTTTCTTTTCCTTTGAATAAAAGCAGCCTATCAAATAGATTGCAAAAAGTACAATATTCACAAGAGGTTTTTGGTATATTATTGTCATGGCACGTGGGAGTGACCTTGGGAGACAGGGCAACGAGCTGCACAAAGGAACATCAGTTAAAAGGCAGCTTAGTCTGCAGCAGGAATGTGGGTGGGGCAAGAGGCTCGGGTTTGGGCTGTAAAGGGGACTGGGTGGGAGGGGGAGAGAGAAGTACTTTCAGACTTGCAAGGTTCTGTTAACATAATGTTACAATAAAGTCAAATTACTCATCTGGTTGTGTTTCCTACCTTGTAGGGCTGACAATTATTATGTCACATTCCTGCCTTTAGCTAGCAAAGCTTATCCAGTTCTTTTTATTTTCATGCATGTGAGTATCTAAACCTGCATCAGTCTTTCTTACTACTAAATGCACATGTTTATCTGATAGGAAAAGGAGGGTTTTCTGCCACATAAAGAATTACCTGTACATGGAGAGATTCTTCCCCTTGCATTTGCTGATAAAAATAGGAGAAGCTGCTGAAAGTAAAGGAACGGCAGGAAATGCAAATGTCTGCAAGTATTCCTGCTGAAAATTATGAATGCCTTTGAAGATTGCCCTAAAGATTAATTGTTGCTGCTTGAGAGGTGTAAAGAGTTTCACCCAGGGCTTGTCAGTTAATCTCTCTCTCTAGGAATTCAATCCATACTCAGGTGCTGGTAGCAAAGAATCAGGGAAGAAGCTCAGACAGTTAAGCTGCTTTTATTGCAGATACAAGATGCCCTAATAATGAGGAAGATTAGGTATTGCAGAATCAAGGAATCAGCCCTCTATTTATAATAGACCCAGAGAAAATCTTGCTTTTCCTTCTCAGGCCCTTACTTGAAAGCTTTCTTTCTTTTTCTTTTTATAATAACTTTATTAAATTAAAAAAACCCAGAAAGATAAAAACTAACAAGATCAAGAAAGAGAATAGAAGAAAAGAAAGAATAAAGAGAAATAAAGCAAAAGTGCAGAAAAAGAAAAAAAGCAGAAATACAAAAAAATGACTTCTGACTTTTTACAGCATTTATCAGTAAAACATACATTAAACTCTTCTTCTAAGATTTCAACTAAACATCCATTTTTCTGTAATCTATTAATTTTACTAACCAAATCCATATATCATAAATTCATTTTTTTCTGTTTCCCACAAAAAGTCCAAAAGGGGCTTCCAATTAGCATTAAAATTTTTGTTGTTGTTGTTGTTCAGTCGTTAAGTCATGTCCGACTCTTCGTGACCCCATGAACCATATTGCGCCAGGCCTTCCTGTCCTTCACTGCCTCCCTGAGTTTGCTCAGTTTCATGGTCATTGCTTCAGTGATGCTATCTAACCATCTCATCCTCTGCTGTCCTCTTCTCCTTTTGCATTCAATCTTTCCCAGCAAGCATTAAAATTATCCAATGTCTTTTCTCTAATCAAAGCTGTCAATCTCCATCAACATTACAATCCATTCTTCCATCATAGGTAGTATTGAGTCTTTCCACCTTTGAGCATGGTTGCCATTATAAAAAGCTCCAAAGATTGAAAATGTAGAGCTGAGAAAGAGAAAAAGGAAGGGGGGGAACCCCCAAATCCACTTTAGAGCTGTAATTGCAAGCACCTGCCAGCAGGTGTCTCTGCTGAAAGTGAGCTCCACTGCAAAAAAGAGGGGGGAACCCCCCCAAGAATGTAATTACAAGCAATTGCCAGTAGGTGTCTCCATTAAAAATAAACTCAGCTAAAAAAAGGCTAGACTGATCACTGTGTTCTTTTGATATGATCCCAGCCAGTTGTCAGGTCAATTACAAGAAAACAAAAAGCATTCCCATGGAAGAATGGAATCCTGTTAAAACATTTTAACAATACAGATTCATGAAAAATGAAGAGAAAAATGAAAAAAAAAATTAAAAGAAAATCTTCCCCTTTCTTCATTATTAACCTTTTTATACCCCTTTAATTATCCTGCTTTTTGTGAAGATTTCAAAAATTTAATTACTTTAAATTTCCGGATCTTCCCAAAATTTGTAGTCCCCCCAAAAATGAGAAAAATGCCAAGAGAAATACTTATCTTATATAAAAAGAAGTCTCTCTTAAACTGAAGAATAGATATAATCCAAAAGTGGTTGGAAATGGGGGCCGGTCGGTTCCAGTATCCTTTTACAGGCTGCACCTCAGCCATGAACAGAGATGTAATCCTCGCCTCCCAGCTGCTCCACTCACGAGCCTCTGGCAAAACCCCCTGTTTTTGTGATTTACTCACGAGGAATGGCTGTCAGGAGATCAAGTAGGATGATTTTGAGCTTCCTTCTTTGTCCAGAGGAAGTTAAAGAGTCCTGCGGTGCCTGCTGAGCGCTAAACACCTGAGATGCCATCTCCACAATCTCGATGATGCTCAAACCACCATACCTACCACCGGAAGTCTCCACATGGTGCCAGCTTTCTTGCTGTCCATTTCTTAGCTTTGGATATGGAGGGTATCTGCACCATATTTTGCTAATTGTCTGGTCTGGTCTCCATCTCATAGAAGGAAGTGTTTCCTTGGTGAATTTAAGCCTTTTTTTTTTTTTTTTTGCAGTCCCTAAGCAGGGACCTCCCTTTCCTTTCCTATCTACTTACCACGTCTTTCCTTTTTCTCATCCCTATCCAGTTTTGTTTTCCTCTTTCTTGTTTCCAAGTAGCTGCCCCTTCCACTCCCTCCATTTCCATTCTGTTTTTTTCCTCTGCTTTTGCTGCTGAAAAGAGAGAGGGGAATATCTTTATAGTGTTTGTATTGTATGAAAGACTGTTTGGGTATATGAAAGCAAATATTTAGTATATGTAGATGGAAATCAATTAATTTTATAGATGAGATACCTTATTTCTGAGGTATTTGTTTTAATTAATAGTTATTCCTTTAGTATTTTTTTTCTTACCTTGCTCTTTTGTTTTCAAAGGTGACCTCTGGCAAATATATACATAAGCACATACATACACCTGTACAAGTGAAATAGTTATTGGAGAGATATCTCTGTGAATGGTTTCAGGTGTGGTTGGCAAACCTAGATTAGCAAGATGGAGAATCTTTGTGTTTGCACTGAAGCTCAGAAGATCCACATTCAGTTATATTCTCTGTCTTGACTATCGTGGAAGATGGATTATTATTTATAATTTCAAATGGAATAGCATTGGGATCTCAATAATAAGCATAAATAATATTGGGCCAATTATTTGATTTCTTTTCACCCAGTTACTTGACATTTAATAGAAGCAAAGTCTGAACTGGATCCATTTCAAAGTTCAAGATATGAAATTATGTGAAAAATTGTACTTGCAGTAAATCCTGGGATGAAATTTTAGAGATACAGATTATTGCTTGACGATGCCATTCTCAAGTGATGCATACATTAGCTAACACTAAGAGTCCAGATACAAAAGGAAGCAAAACATGATAAAATCCAGAAAACGTATATTAGTATTCTGCAAAGCCAAAATCTAACACAATCTTGGTTGCCTTATAGCTGCAACTTGAATAGGATCAGGAGCATAATACTTGTAATTATTTATTTTCATCCACATCCTATTTTATGCTATTAACATGATTTTTGTTTTTATACTTACTGTAACGTAAGAGCTATGTCATTGGTATATGCTGGTCTATGACTGAAATAAAATTGATTGATTATTTATTTTCAGAGGAGAGGAGATATTTAGCTCAGCCCCCTAAAATTCTGAAGATGATGTGATACATATGTATGTAGCCTAAAGCTTTGTAACTCAGGTTAAGATTGTTGCCTTCCCTATTCAAAGCACCAACTTCTCTCTTTAGCAAAGAAATAGTGTTTTTATAATATTGGCTCAATATCTGAACACATGGTTTGTATGTGGAAAGCCCCAGGTTTCTTTTGTGTGGTATCCTAATAATGTGAAGGGAGACCTGCTGCCAATCCATGTTAAAAACTTGGGTTTGGCAACTACCACAACAAATAGCTCCCTCCTACCCCACCCTAACAAGCCTGTTAAAAGAAGAAAATGTGAGTGATGCTGCCCAGCCAAACCATATAGAACCAGCACAAGGCTAGAAGCCCAATTGCGGCATCACTGAGCTGTCATTAAAGATGGTATAATCTTTACTGGCAGCTAACATCACTCTGGTGTTAGTTGAAGAGTATCAGTCTCATTTTTTTTTCTTTTTAATGGATGCTCTGAGGCCACCACAAGAACTGAAGCTTATTGGCAATGTGGAAGGCCATTTAGCAAAAGATTTCTATTATACTTGAAAGTGGCTGCCATGAAGAACAGGAGGAACAGAAAACAGCACGCTTCCTGATGGACTGGAGCAAGTGCTCTTGATGTGTATAATACATTTACATTCATGGATGAAGAAAGAAATCATTTAAAGTCTTATTGCAAAACGTTTTGGCCTAATGCATGCTACAAAAAATGCAATGTATCTAAGATCTGTCATCAGTCGCAAAAGGAGATGGAGATAATTGAAGAATTTGTAACAGATCTAAAACTCATGATTAAGTCTAACGACGTTGGGATGTTGAATGAATCTTTGATCAAAAATCAAAGTCTCTGTGGCATAAGAAACAGGAGGGTGCAAAAACAATTGCTTAGAGTGGTGAGCTTGTCCCTAGAAAATGCTATTGCTATATGGCAAATGGCAGAAATCACTCACAGTTGAAAGCTATGGGACATAGCAATGATAATACTCCGGTATTGACAGTAACCCATGATAAAGACAAATGGAAAGGAAGGAGACCAGCAAACTTTTATCAGAGCCATGCTTAAAAAGCTTGGAAACAAGCCAAATTGTATGCAAGCAGTGCAGTCAATGTGGTACAAAACACGTATATAAACAACGTCCAGCATGTGGGCATAGATAGCACAATGTGGAAATGACATGGGTGAAATGTGCAAAACTAAAAAAAAAGTATTCAAGAAATATGCACAGCAGTGCCAAAGGAGCAGAAATCTGAAGAAGACTGTTTTCTCATATGCATAATCAATGTGGTGCAGTGAGACTTTGGAAAGATGCCATGATTGAGAATAAAACTGAAAGTGAAACGGAACAGAATGAAGAATTATTTGTGTACTGGAAAACCCACTGGATGGGTTATACTGCACAAAAAAAATGGAAGTGTGGCAATTTGCCTGGACCCTGAGAATTCAAAGAGAGCCTTACCATAATGCAATACAAATGGAATTCTTAGCAGAATCAGCAGGCATAAAGATATTTTCCAAGTTGGCACATATCACTGGATGAAGAAAATGCTCACCTATGTATATTTTAATATGGCACACAATCAATATAGCTTTAAGCATATACCTTGTAGGTTGTGTTATGTTCCTGAAGTATTTTATCATACCATTTAACAACTGATTCAGCATTCCAGGAACCATAGTATACAGTGGTACCTCGGTTCATGAACTTAATTTGTTCCGCGACTCTGATCGCGACCCAAATTGGTCACGACCCGAATCAAATTTTCCCATAAGGTTCATTGTAAATACGGTTAATCCATTCTGACCCCTATGAATTTGGTTGCCAACCGATTTTGGTCGCCAACCGAATCAAATTTTCCCATAAGGTTCAATGTAAATACGGTTAATCCGTTCTGAACCATATGTATTTTTTTTTAAACCACAAAAATATGAAACAAAGTACAGTACAGTACAGTACGAAGAGAGAGAACACTAACCTTGCTCGAGGTGACTTCTGGCGTGGAGGACAGGAAGGCGGGTGGGGAGGCGGTTATTGCTTGGAGGGAGAGTGCCCCCCCCACAAGAAGCCACGACCACGTGCCAGAGCAGCGAAAATGGCCGCGGATCCTGTTTGTCATCCAATCTGGCGTTCGCGGACGGAAGCAAAATTTTGCGAATGATGCTGTTCGTGAACCGAATTGTTCGTGAACAGAAGCGTTCGTGACCCGAGGTACCACTGTATATGGATGAGATACTTATATGGGGTACCATAGAAGAAGAATGTAGTTACCAATTAAAACAGGTACTAGAAAAAGCCAGGTCTTCAAATATTAAACTGAACAAAAGCAAACATTGTTTTAAAGTTCAGGAAATACTAATGAAAGATGGCATTAAACCAGAGCAGGCTAAACTAAAGGCAACTGTAGATACTCCAAAACCAATATGCCAGAAAGAGATTCAGAAGATTATGGGAATGTTAAATTATGGCCCACAATTCATTCTCAGCCTGGCATCCCACATCACAAATTGGAGGACATTTTCAAAAATGCCATCTGGCATTGGACTTCTGTGCACGACAAGGATCTAAATAACATAAAGAATATTCTGAGTCCAGCACTTATTATGGATCCTTATAAATGAGGCAAAATATACACAGATGCTGCCAAAGATGGCTTGGGGGTTATTTTAATCCAGGAACATGATGGGTCATGGCTGTCTATTATATATGCATCATATGCCTTAACCCTCACTGAACAAATGTATGCCTAGACAGAAAAGGAGACATTTGGATTGCTGTTTGGATCAAACAATTTCATTTCTATATATATGGAAGAAAGCTTATAGCAGAAATCAATTACAATCCTGGGATCACCATGCAGAAGAAAGAACTAATTAATACTCCACCCAGAATACAGCGACTGTTGCTGGCATTTCAGTAATATGACTTTGACCTCAGTTTTAAACCAGGCAACAGTTTAGGAATGGCAGATGCTCTGTCTTGATCATACAATGCAGATTGAATTGAGAATATCAAAGAGGACATTAATCCAGAAATTCACATGAATGGAATAGAACAGAACCATCCAGTGAGACATCACATGTAGCAACAAATTGCAGAGGCCCTTAAAATAGATGAAATTTTTAAGGAGAATGGTGAGGTAATCTGAAGATATGCACTGGAGCATGCAAAAGCCTAGACACTTTTGATTCTCTTGTCTGAGTTTTTGGAATATAAAGGCATGATGTCATCCCCTCATTATATCTCACTCATTACAGCCTACCTACATTAAAGCCACATAGGAATTGAGATGTCCAAGAGACATGCCAAAGATATGTCTCCTGGCTTACCATGAACATTAATACTGAAACAGAAATTCCTCAGTGTAATTTTTTTTCAGAAGAGTCATCCCAGCTTATCAATGAAACCCTTCAGAGATGAAGATTTTCCCTTGGTCCCATGGAAAAAGATAGGCATTGACTTGTTCACACTATATGATAAAGACTACATTGTGATAATGAATTACTTTTCACATTATCCAGAAGTAACTCAACCACAGGGCTTGTTAGTACAAATTACTATTAAAACATCAGAACTGTTTTAGCTAGACATGGCATACCATGAGTTGTGATAACAGATTATGGACCATAATTTGCAGACATTAAGTTTAAACGTTTTGTCACAGCATATCGATTTGAACGCTTGACACCAAGTCCCAAATACAGTCAAATAGACTTGCAGAAGCTGGTGTAAGGATTGTCAAGACTCTCCTGCAGAAAGTGAGAGATGCTAAATAAGATTCTTGTCTTCTTAAGAACTCTCTCTTTTGCAATGTGGTAAGTTCCTAGCTGAGCTTTTGTTTGAGGGAGCGTGGTAACACATCCTCCCATTGTTAATCATGGAAATATAAAGACTGTGGTGTTGAGCAAAAGACTCCAAAATTTTTATTTTATTTTATTTTATTACACACACACATACACACACACATACACACACGCATGCAATTCTCACCATGGTGACTCTTTGGCCACACTTATCAGATTAAAGTTTCAGAGTAAAAATTCCGAGAGTCTGGGGACTTCAAGGTAAAGTGATATTGCCGAAGCTCACCGTGATCCTTCTGAGTCAAAACAGAACTAGAACAGATTCTTCAGTGTAACCGAATATACCTTTCCCCCCAAATAACAACACAGATATCTAAAGCATTATTAGCAGAAAACTTAGAACAACCAGTAGCAGCTGAGGGTGATAAAAAGAAAATAGCTGCTATTATACAAGTTACAAGAGCCAACATGAAATCAAGAAGGTGAGCAGACTAGAAGGTGAACAGTATGAATGTTTTGTGAATAAGTTATTTAGAAAGAAGGGGATGTGAGGAAGTTGGTATTTACTGAAAGTTGAACCTATTTATGTTCTGAGGAGTAATAGTATGTTCCTTGCAATATGTCAAGTTCATTTTTTAGCCAGGTCAGAGTTGAGTCCAAGCTGATCTTAATAAACGCAGCAAGTTTAATCTTGTGCTATTGCCTCTTCATAAAAGAACAAAGCATATGCTTTTTGTTTCTTTTCTGTGAAAAAAAAACACCATAAAATTGTGCCACAGTAATTTGGTGGCTGTGTGTGGAATTTTGGATTTGTGATCCTGGGGGGCTTTGAGGCAGGAAAAAACCCCCCAAAAATCATTCACTGGGGCCACATAACATATGGACTGAGGGTTGCCCACCCATGGTTTATATTTGCCTGCAAAATTTAGCGTGACTTTTGAACTGAGGGAAATTATGCACTTGTGGCTTAGGCTAATTATTTAAGGGAGCACTTTGAATTCAGTATTTCCTATTCCTGCATCAGAAAGTTTGAAAATTCTTTGTGTTTATGTGGCCCTTTCTCCTAAAATGCAGGTTTTTACTAGCATTTTTTGCAAAATTTATTTTTGCATGCCATTTTTCAAAAATGATGCTTTGTACAATATACATTCCTTCCTTCCTTCCTTCCTTCCTTCCTTCCTTCCTTCCTTCCTTCCTTCCTTCCTTCCTTCCTTCCTTCCTTCCTTCCTATCTATTAAAACTCTGCATTTCAAGATTTGGAGAAGTACGAATTTTGAAGGGTAACTCTGAGTCCTCTTAGGCACTTCGTTCCAAAAGTTCAGAATTAGATATTAAAATGGGAACCAAATGGAGATTTCCCCTTGTGTACTGTTTTCCTCACAACCTTAAAATGAAGTTGGAAGACTTTCTCTTCTAGGATTTGGGTGTGGAGGTGCAGACGGGGAGAATCGTTGGATATTGTTTCTTGTTTCTTTGCTTTTTTTTTTCTTTTTTCTTTTCTGCCCCATACTTTGCTCCCACGGATCTGCAGCTGCTTCTTGCTTTTACTGCAACGGGTAATTAATTGGATTGCAATACAGTTTCATTCCTGGAGCTTAGTAACTAGGTCTCTCCTTTTGCTTCCCTTTTTCTATGGCTTCATCTGACATTTTCTCCCTGGACAGGCAGAAACAAAAACACATTCACCAGATGGCTTGTGATACTTCAAAGGAGTTGTCACAGGAGCTGACAAATGACTCTGTGACTTGCACAAGGCCATTAAACAAACAGAGAAGAGGAAAACAGGATGCATGGAGATTCAGTCTTTATGAGGAAAAAAAATTCCTTCATGCAGAAGGAAAAGGGGTTATATGCCAAAATGTGCTCCCTTTAATTGACAGTGTTGTAAATGTTGACATCTTGGGAGTATCACAGCTGAATAGTAAACAACAGGAAGCTGCTAAGTTTGGAATAACTACAGTCTAGAGAGAATGATGGCAAGGAAATGTTTCCATAAATCAGGGGTGCTAAAAATGCAATTGGAGGTTGCATTGGCTGGCTAGGTAAGTAGAGATAAAATGTATTTGGGGGGGATTAAGGGGCAAAATGGGTGTTTTATACCTTGCAGGTGCTTATGGCAGGAAGTATTTTAGGAAAAGGCAATGAAATCAATGTATGACTTGGCTATCTCTTCTTTCCAGCAGCCCATTAAGGCTCAACAGCAAAGTAGACTATTTGTGTTGTTTCCAGGGCATCAGCCCCTGCTTTTTTCACTAGGAGAACCCTAAGTCCCATTAAAAGAATACTTTTGCGAAAATAGAGTATTAAATTAAAACTGTGTTATTTACAATAACTGCGTAAAACAGTAATTGTCAGGTGAAGCCCAAGAAACTCCCCGAGACAGTACTGGAACAGCTCAGTTACTTTATTATCTCACACCTGCTAGACAGAATCTCACCAGACTGAATCTAAACTCCCCAAGCCAGCAACTAAACACTACGAATTCCTTAGGGTGGTGCCAGTCTCATCCTCTTCGCTTTCCCAGGCTCAGGCTGTGGGCTGAGGAGATGCTTCTGTCCTTGAACCTCCTCATTCCAATCCATCACAGTAATAAATGTATTAATGATAAAATAATGTTTTACATTAAATGACATTTAAATTTAAAGTCCCAGTTTTAAATGAACTGTTTTGTTCCTGTATATACTCTTCTCCAACATGATGCTGTCCAGATGTTACACTCTATATCCCTGAATTCCTAGTGAGCATGACTCAAGTTCCTTCTAGATGCTGTAGTCCAACATATCTGGAGGGCGATAGATTGTTTTAAGTAAGAAAATGAAAAAGATTTATCAAAAGGTATGTGATTGCTGTTACTTTCAGTAGCTTCTGCCTTTCAATCCAAGAAGTGAGATCCACAGAGCAGTGAAAAATAAACATGTCCCTAATTGCAAAGTTGTATATCAAATTAGGTCTCATTTGGCCACGGCTAGTGCCAACATCTGACATCACATTACATTTGCCAACTTTCCAATTACCCAGAAGTAAATACACATTACCATGCTGGAGTTCAGAACTGATGCCTGCAGGTCCCTTGCTGTTCCTTCCATCTCAGCATTCTATGTAGTGGCAAGCAGCTGGAGTGAACAGCTTCTTAATTCCTTGCAGTGCTCTCTGATTGCATCATGAAAAATGTAAGGGTGGCTATACTCAGCACTTCAGCCATGAGCACTAAAAGAAGAGGAGGTCCTGAGAGGACAGTTTACCAGGGCTCTTTCAAACCAGCAGTCAGCTCTGAGTTTGCCCCATAAGACAGGAGTGGGGAACCTGAGGCCCTTCGGTTGTAGGACTCCAGTGCTGATCATTCCTATCTGGGGTTGACAGGAGATGTACTACTGTGTAGGGAAACCTGGAGGTACAAACGTTACATGCTTATAAACCCTGTGAGAAAAACATGTGTTTAGAAATGTTCATAGTTTCTCCCTATGATGTTATTTATCAAGAACTTTGTGTGGAATTAGAGCTGGTGCTCTGGTAATGCTGAAGACAGAATGCTCTTCCACGATTGTTATCTTAAGTTGGCCTAGTTATTGTCAAAATACTAATGATGACAAAGGATAATACTGAGCCACCCCAACCTGGGATTCTCCAGATGTGTTGGAACTGCAACTTCCTGCAGTCTGCTCTGTATCACTTACACAAATATTATTAGACATTTGCAGTTGAAGTGCCCTTTGTCTTAATCCAAGTAGAGATGTACTGAAGAAGGATATGTGGTCTTGTCTGCCGTTGAGTGACTTACACTTCTCTATACTGTGAAAAATGGCAATGAAGACTTATATACGGTATTTTTGGGCCAGCACAAAAAGGCATTATTACCTTCTAGAAAGATGGGAAGAATGAATAGGTGCCGATTTCTATAATGCCATATCCACGGCCTGTCATGATGAAAAGAGTATATTGTAATTGTGAGCATCTGTGACTTAAGATAAAATTCCCATTATAAGCTCTTTTTCAGTCTCTAAACATTTCTACATTTAGAGATTGGAGCACTTTTGTAAAATAAATTACAGGTGCTGGAATACTGTACTTTCTTTTCAACTAGTTGTTGACAAAATCCTTATTTTTGTCCTTATGTCAACTATTCTGGCTTAGAGACATTAAGAAGGACTGCATCAGATACACAGATTTTTATTTGGTTTGGAGATAATAAAAGCTGAATGTTGTATATGGGATCAAGAAAACATTTGTAATGCTTAATTTTTTAGTTTTGGAATATGGGCTGTCCATATTAAAAGTTGCTGCACTTTTCTAATGTTCCTGATGGAAGCTGTGCTATAATGCACTGGTCTTCATGTGATCATTGGATATTAATCAGAAATGTCAGAATTACAGACTGCATCAAGATTGAATTTATACTTATGAGAGTAGCCTTCCTAGATCAGACCTAAGCCATCTAGCCAGCATTCCATCTCACATAATGGTCCACCAGATGCAGCTAGGAAGCCCACAAATAGGAGATCAAAGTAATCTCCTATTGTTGCTCCCATGCATCCAATATGGCTTGCCCCTGTGCCTGGAAGCAGGACTAGTCATCAAGACTAGTAGCCATTGATATACTTGTCATCTAGGAATTTGTCTAGTCGTGTTTTGAAGCCATCTAACCTAGCAGCCAACATTGCATTACATGTTAATTACACACTGTGTGAAGAACTATTTCCTCTTAATCAATTTTAAGTTGTCTATTAGTCAATTTGATCAGATGGTGTAGAGAGTAAGGAAGATGACCTTGACAGAGATATGCAGACTCTATTGCCAAGGCAACAAGGGCTAAAACATTTTTTAAAGTGCAAATCGTTCAGATAAAAATGTCCAGAAGTGACTCAAATAGACACCTCCCTAATTCACTGAACTATAAGAAGGAGGATGTACAGCAAAATCAGACTTGCAAGTTTCTGTTACTATAGCCAATCTCAATAAAAATAGTTGTAGACATCCTATGGAGTTGATTTCATGGTCTGGTCTACCTAGTGGAGCTGACAGATGGCCTTTAGTTGTGATATTATGGGAAATGGATAGATTCTTCCTGTTCACTGTTCTTTACTATGCATAGTTTTATATACCTTAATCATATTTCCTTATAAGCATCTTTTCTTTAAGTTAAACAGTCCCAATCATTGTATCCTGTCCTTATACGAAGGGTATTCAAACCTCTTCGTCATCTTGGTTGCTCTTGTACCTTCTCCACCTCTACAATATCCCTCTTGAAATATGATTACCAGAACTTGATACAATATTCTAGATGTCGCTGTACCATAGATTATAATATCAGCTGATTTATTGTCTATTCCTTTTCTAATGACCTACCCTAGTTGCACACTGTGTAGATGATTTAATTGAACTATCTAAAATGGCCCCAAGATCTCTTTCTTGTTTAGCCACTGACAGTTCGGTCTCTATCATTTTATAAGTGAAACATGGATTCTTACCTGAAATGTACATCACTTTACACTTGCTGACCTTGAATTGCATTTGCCACTAAGTAGAGCAGTCACCAAATTTGATGAGAATCCTGTGGAGCTCTTCACAGTTCATTTGCTTTTTCACCATCTTAAATAATTTTGATATGATCAAAATAGCCTGGAATTAACTCTTTAGCTTGGTCATATGTATCATGTAGCCAAAGGGTAGGAAATCATGATCAGTAACTTGTTCCCTTTGTCATTCATACATATTTCATGCATTTATTTAATTTCATATTCTAGCCAGTGCCTGTGTCTCCTGAAGTGTGAAGAGTAAGAAGTAATACTGTTTGAAATATGTCTTTCAGTTTCCTGAAGGCTTTCTGTCATTGCAAAAAAGACGTCTCAGAACAGTTTTGAGTTTATTTTGAATGTATTTTTGGCATATTTTTGAGCTTCCTTTCTTGTTGCTATGTAGCAGGGGGTGTTTTCTCTGTTACACATCTCTCCATCATTCTGAAGTCTCCTTGACTGACCATGTTTTCTGATCTGAAAAATACCCTTGGGTTGTTTTGTTTTGGGATTTAATAACAGTATGGAAAATCAGAGACATTGGGTTGATCTGTGGAGAAAACATGTTACTGAGCAAGACAGAACTTTCTCTATAGTCTTCATCCCTCTCATAAGTTATGTGGTGCAAGAATCTGATACCCACTCTTGAGAATTTCACTTAAATTCTCTTTTCCTTTGCTAAAAAAAAAAAAAAGGGAAAAGAAAGAAGGCTATTCATTTTCCATCAGTTTTGAATGAAAATGGTTAAAAATAGAGAAGCAGAGCACTCCCTCCCATTTACTCCCTGACATCTTTCATTAAAAGGTTCACTTGGCAGGTTGATGGGAAAGGTTTTTGTATGATCCCAAAGAAAGTTGTTTATCCAAGTTGACAGTACTGTGACAGATACTGGATGTACAAACTATGGTGTGGATGTGACATACATCCCCCCAAAAGACTTTTGTGCATCATCAGTATGGAGGACAGTTGCTGCTAGTTTTAAATTAATTAAAATTGACTGTTGTGCTTTTAAGAAAAAAGTTCAAGAGGAAGGATGGGATAGAGATATTCTTATGGATGGAGTTTAAGAAAATATGATTTTTAATACTATTTAATGCATTCTGAGTGTGTAGCAGTAACTGCATATAACCCTTACTTAGTGAGACGTTGGATAGCAAGATATCCTCTAAATTCCAGCTTTGAGAAACTAGTGTGAGCATGCTTTGGGTAAAACTGAACTTTGTTTCTGCTGTAATGGAGTACTCAAATGAGCCCAAACTGACCAGTCCTGTCCTTTTTGTTAGCAGGGAATGCTGCATGTGGCATGGGTACAGTTAAAGCATTTGCCTAGTCTACACTTTCTCTATAATACTAAAACTACGTGAAAAACTTCAATTGACCAAAATAATGATGAGCAGTGGAATAACTGGTAAAGGGCATCAGTTGATGAATGAAATTAATGAATGAAAGAAAAATAGATATATTGGATGTTGGTGAAAACTAAGACAAAGAGGAAAGATGTATGTTTGGATCTTGTGGAGTTGGATTGATGAATACATGCAGGAAGGTTTAATTATGAATGAAAATGCTGAAAAATATGTCAGAAAGTATGAATTGGTATTATCTATGTAAAGGTTCTAATCAAATTATGCCAGCAAATTCAGTGGCTATCAGATTGGAAGAGGTCAGTCAACGTACTGTGATGGAATGTATCTACGAGGAGGAGAGTGATGTGGGAGATCAAGCCTATCGGGAGGGAGGGCGTGCATTCCAGGAGGAAGCAAAAGACAACACAGTCTGCAGGGGGAGCGTGGGAAGAGTAAGAGATTCAGGATAGCCACTCCCTAGAATCTCACAGGGTATATCCACTAGTTGCTGTACTATAGATTTAGTTTGGCAAGATTCTGTCTATAGGGTGTGAGCAAATAAAGGAACTGTACTTGACTGGACTGTTTCATTGTTGTTCTTGGGCTGGGCCTGACACATACCAATACCAAAGAAAGGAGACTTAATGGTATGTGCAAACTATTGCATAATATCTTTCATTTCACATACTAGCAAAATAATGTTTAGTATCATCCAACATAGATTAGAGCCCTGTATGGAAAGGGAGATGCCAGAGGTTCAAGGTGATTTTAGAAAAGACCGAGGAACAGGAGACATTATTGCTGATGCACACTGAATTATTAAGAAAACCAACAAATACAAAAAGAAGCCAATATGTGCTTCACTGACAATAGAATGCCTTCAGTTATGTCAGTCATGTCAAACTGTGGAGTCTGCAGAAGAAAATGGGAATGCCAGAATATCTCATTGTCCTCATGTGAAATCTATCTGGAACAGGAAGCCACATTTTGGACAGAACATAGTGAAATGGATTGGCTCCTGGTCCCTGTACACCCTCTCCTTATTTATTCAGCCTATATTGCTGAATATATGTTGATAGAGGCTGGATTTAAAATTGGAAGAAGAAACGTCAATTACCTGAGCTTTGCTGATGAGACTTTTCTGATAAAAATGTGAATGATTTGGAAACTATAGTAACAAAAACCAAGGAGCACTGTGAAAAAATGGGACTAAGATTAAATATAAAGAAGACCAAACTAATGACAACTAATACAGTAATTATCCTTAAAATTGACAATGAAGACACCGAAGTGGTGGAGAGCTTCTGCTTTTTAGGATTGACTATCAATGGTAAAGGAGCGAGCAGCCAAGAAATACACCCCAGACTAGCACTTGGTAGAACAATCGTGAAGGTCTTGGAAAAGATATTCAGATGCCATGGTGTCTGTATGCTTACAAAGATCAGAATAGTTCAGGTAATGCTTTCCCTGTGACATTCTATGGAAGGGAACGTTGGTTTTTGAAGAAACAGGACAGAAAGAATATCAACACTTTTGAATGTTGGTGTCAGAAAAGACACCTGAGAATCCCATGGATAGGCAAGAGAACAAACAAGATGGATCATAGAACAAATCAATCCAGAGCGCTCACTCCAGGTACAAATGACCAGGATCAAGCTATCACATTTGGACATATTGTGTGAAGACCCAGCTCCCTTAAGAAGTCTATAATGCTGGGAAAAGTAGCAGGAAAGGGAATAGACTTGATAACAGCACCGCTGGGAGACCTGAAGGGCCAGATTGGGAACAGATCATCCAAGAAAAGGTCTGTCTACTTGGTAGCTAACAGTCAAACCTTGACTCAATGGCGTATCAATGATGTGTCATATGTATGGAAATAGGAATCCATAATCTGGTGACAGTTGCATGTTATAGTCCAGTGAATTGTATTAATGGAAGAACTAAAGATGAGTTTTGGGGAAATTGTGCAATATTCTGCATGAATGTAATCCAGAGGGAAAAAATATTCTGCTAGGTTAATGGATGGTTAGGAATGAGAGGAAATGAAAAATTATTAAATTTGGAAGGTTATAATTTGAGATTTGGATGGCACGGATATTTGTGGTATGATAAAGTTAAAGTTAATGTGGACTTTAAAAACCACTATATTAGAAGATCTTTATTCAAAGTTTGGACTAAATGCAGACTACTTTTATGCCCTAAGATGCCGATGTGGACTTCTATACAAGAAGCTTTTTATAGAACTGAAACAAGAGATGAAAATAAATGGATGAGATACAAAGACTTATTAGAAAAAGAACAAGGAGAATATAAAATCAAATCAAAAGAGCAATTGGTTTTAGAAGGACATACTTTTCAATGGCTTTCTTATATGCAATATAAAGAAAAATTCAAAATTGATAAAAAAAGAATTTGGATTTGAACAGAATAAATTGGAATTTGAAATTCAACTATGTGAAACAGATGAAGACTTAATAGCAAAAATGTATAAATTATTGTTGAGAGAAGAAGTGGTTGAAGAACAAGTTAAAGAATGCATGATTAAATGGGCAAAAAATATTGGACATAATATACATATGCAGCAATGGGAAAATATGTGGTCTAAAGGATTAACATTTACTTTATGTTATAAACGAAAGAAAATTTTTATGAAATGTTGTATCGATGGTACATGACACCCCAAAGATTATCAAAGATGTATGGGACAATTTCCAACATTTGTTAGAAATGTAACCAGCAAGAAGGGTCGTTCTACCATATGTGGTGGACATGTAAAATTGCAAAGAAATTTTGGACTCAAATACAAACCTTGATGCAGAGCATACTACAAATACAGATTCCAGAATTATTCCTGCTGGGGATAATGGACTTTCAAATAGGAAAGCATCTTATTAGAATTACTCAATACATGATTACCACAGCAAGACTTCTGTATGCACAATTTTGGAAAACCCAGACACTACCAACAATACAAGAATGGTTGTTAAAACTGATGGAAATGGCAGAAAACGATAAACTGACTTGTTTATTAAAAGAAAATTCAAATAATTATTACCTTAAAGAATGGAAACCATTGATGGACTATTTGCAAAATGCAGGCGGGGCAAAGCTTACATGGGGATTTGAAGATTAGATTATAAATGTAATGGGATATGTTTTGACAAAGAATTATTCCTACTTAATGCATTAAAAACTAGCACTTATGACACTCTTATTATTCTTAAGACCAGAGAGAGATTGGAAGCTATCTATTTTTCATGTCTTTTTTCTTTTTCTTTTTCTTTTACTTTATCTCACTTTTTCTTTTCCTCTTCTTTATAATTTGTATTTTTAATTTTCTTTTTCATTTCTAACTTTTAACTTTGTAATTTTAAAATCTCAATAAAATACTGTTAAAAAAAAAAGGAATGAGAGGAAAAAATATAGAGAAAATGCTTAGGCCATTCAAAAGTATCAGTATCACGTATCAAATATCACAGGTATATTTTAGCTTTTTGTCCTCCCTCTTACGCCTGGATGCTGCTGCCTGGCATAAAGGAGAATTAAGATTGTTTGGTCAACTTCTCTTCAGAAAGGTGTCTGATTGTTTTGAATATGTGGCTTAAAAATAAGTCTATAAGTACACATACCATAGGAATAAGTACAAATCTGAAGCATGGTTGATTTGATGATTTATAATGAAAGATTGAGAAATTAGTGAAGGATGTAAGGTGATCAGAGGTTCTGTATGTGAGACAATCAATTTTTTTGGTAGCATCAAGAATAGATGTTAGGAAAAATGGTCATGGAAGGAAAGAAGTGAAAACAAACTAGAGTGAAACTTATGCTGTATATAAAAAAATTACTCTCTCAACAAAATGAATAGAAAGTAGGTTTAAAAAATGGGGATGTGGAAACTGATTGGAACAAAGTGAAAAATATTATTTTAAATAGCCAAGGAAGTAAGTGAATCTGTGCTAATGAAAAAGGATGCTTAATGAAGTGAAATAGGCTGTGAACAAGAAAAAGATGTGTGTAAGAGAATGATTGCTGCAACAGATATGGATGAGAGAATGATAATATATAACATATTTAGAGAAAAAGATAGTTGTAAAGAATGTAGTCAAAGAGAATAAGGAATGGTCAAGATTAAAAGAGGCAGAGAAAATGCAGAAACATGTTGATGGAAATAAAAAATAGTTTTGGAACTGACTGAAAAGGGAGAAACAAGGAGCTTCCAGCTGGGTGAATAGAATTAAAAATAAAGGTGATAAAATGATTTGAAAATACTGGAAAGAGTATTTTAGAGATTTGTATGGGAATGATATATAATAGAGGTGGGACTGAAATACTATAAATGCTAGTGTTGAAGAAAAGAATTTAGGAAAAGGAAGGGATAAATGCTATGAAAAATTTGAACAAAATGGTAAAGCTGCTGGTGTAAATGGTGTAACTGGAGAAGTAGCATTCACTATTCACAACAGACCACATGCTACCACCTTCCTTTTTACCACCATTTTTGTATAATAAAACTTTTCCATCCATTTTCTAATCATTATAAACATTCTACCAAGAGACATAAACTCTGCTTCCTTTTGCCTATCTCGCACCTTTAACCTCTTTGGTTTTAGTATTTCTGACTCCTTTTCTGCTCACTGAATAAATGTCTTACCCCAAAGCCTGCGTCCTCTTTAGTCTTTTGGTACGGTCAAAGCACCTACTTGCAGCCCCCTTGTTCCACAATTTTCCAGTAAGTTGTACATTTGTCCACTAGGTCAGATGTGGGCACTCTGCAGCTTGTGACCTGCATGTGTCACCCCAGCACCCAACTGCAACTGAAATTTTGAACCTTTTGGGGGAGCTTAAGAGGCAAATTGATTTCCATAAGCACTGTATCCAAAGCTGAATTTTCCCATTTGGAAGAATATCATACTACAAAATTTTGTCCCTTCACACAACTTGGACCAACCAATGCCCTGATTTTATGATACAGTAGTTCTGTTAAAGCATCTGCAGTTAATGACCAAAGGAAGAAAGGGCCATTCTGTCTCTTTCCACCTCTGGGAAAGAAACTAGCTTGTTAGGTGATCACCAATGTCTTTCACCTTATAGTTTACCATATTACTCAATTTCCTTTGGACTCTTTTGCTTGCTTCTCAGAGCCTTATTTGATTTAATCCAAGGTTGCTTTTATACACCATGGGGAATGCTGATAAAGCAGGCTTTCATTCTAAATGCTGCTACTATGTTTCTGAGTTCCTTGTTACTGTTTTATTGTTATAGAACTTATTATCCAAATTGTACTATACTATCACATCATTACTGGGCCCACCTCCTCCAACTCACTTTTTTCTTTTTGGTTGCTTTTAAAGTTCTTTGGTACCTTTTTGAATCCAAAAATAGCAAATCCCTCCTGCTATAGAACATTCCACACCAGTTGCTACTGCTTTCAACAAAGTGTGAATGCTAGAGGCAGATGCAGGAATCAGACTTTTGCTGCTTGTTGTATCCTCTGTGTACAAAAATACCACAGCCTGAAGCATCTTAATTTACTTAGAATACAAAGGCCTCTCTGGTCATTAAAGAGAGTACAAAATAAAGGAAGAGTTATAGGCACTGTTAAATGAACATGTATCACTCTAAAAATAGCTCTCTATCAAACTTCCAAAGGCAACCAAGTAGATTATTTATCTGGAACCTAGGGTGGATAAGCAGGTCATTGCCACCCCATTACCTCCAAGAAGTCTCTGTAGGGTTATACTATAACAGGTGAATCAATCATTTTTTCAAACAGTGATGCCAGAATGGCAGGACTTTGTGGCTGAGGGCAGGGTGCATTCGGCAGAATAAGAGGCAGGTTTCCCCAATGCAGCAGAGCTGGCTTATGATTTAAAAAAGCCCACTCTCTCAAAATGTTGCACTACTGAATTGATGCATATTGTAACATTTCCAACCTGCCCTTCCCTCGGGAGTTTAAGGAGGTTTATTCTGGACTGAATATTGATCTCAGTCCTGAGTCTGTTTCTGATCTTGTAAGAATCTTGAGCCTAAAAAGTATTGCTACCATCTTTGTGTGTGTGTGTGAGAGGGAGAGAGAGAGAGAGAGAGAGAAAGAAAGAGAGAAGGGGAGAGAGGGAGGGGGAGAAAGAGAGCAAACCTTCAGGTCAGTTTTTTGACTCTGGACAAGTCCCTGCAGTTTTCTTGGCAAGGTTTTTCAGATGTGGTTTGCCTCCTTATCTAGAGCTGAGAGAGTGTGACTGGCCCAAGGTCACCCAGCTGGCTTTGTATCTAAGAAGGGACTAGAACTCACAGTCTCCCGGTTTCTGACCTGATGCCTTAACCGCTACACCAAACTGGCTCTCATCCTCTTTTTAATCTCAGGAAAGTAAAGCAAAACTAGCATGCACATCTTGCTAATAGATGTAGGAGCAAGGAGGGCATAATCATAAATCCTATCAACGCCCATCAGAATTAAAATCTCTCTGGCGTACATGGTTCTCCCCACACCTCCATTTTATTCTATAGGACACAGTTTTGGCTGGAAGCCCATGAACGGCCCTCAAATTATTCTGTGCTTCATGGTAGAGTGAAAGATTTGCATCTGGGTCTCTCTCCTCCTCACCCATGCCCTGGGCCTTATTTGTATGTCAGGAACCACTGTTTTATGTTATATTCAGTCAGATGACCAGAAGACACCAAGGAGAAGAAAAACACAAATATTGAAAGCAAAAATGTGTTCCATATGGATGAAGTGAGAATTCTTTTTTTTTATATAGACACATACATGATCATGGCAACTGCATTTCTACAAGAAATGGTTGTTGTGGAAACCAGAATAATTCCTTTTTATGCCGTAATTACATGTCCTGTTGTGAGCCAGTTTCAAATGAATGGGAGTCTACAATATTCTGATCTGAAGCCACAGGCTCAAATATTGTTTTTGTCTGTGACCCTGTTCAGAAAATGGTAAATGTCCTTAATCTGTATTCTCTCTGTATCAGTGTAAGTGTAAATAATTAAATGTGTGCATTCATTATAATAAAATATCACCACTGATGTGATGAAGATTTTGGAAGGGGTATGATTTCTGAGAAGACTTTTCATGTGCTCAAGAGATGTTCTTATGTTGAAGTGCCAGTTTTTGAATTGCTGTGAACATCTGTTTCATTGTAAGTTCTGCCCAAGATGTAACAGTGTACAAGTGAAATAATGTCTTGAAAAGAATTCCTGGCCTTCATTAAAATTCCAAGTGGAGAAGGCAGAGGAAGGTACTGCTAATAAACAGTTTGAATGATGATTGTTGAATGAACAATTTGGAAGATAACAAACAAAAGCAGCAATGTTGACAATAAAGCAGGGGGAAAAAAAATAAAAAATCATGTTGGGGCAAAAGCTTTATTAGGACAACTGAAGATTACAAAGCTTTTCAAGCTTCTGAGCTACCAAGAGCTTTTCACTTTATAAATGATTGAAGATGCTTTCTTAAAAACAAGAAAAACATGGGAAGGGGGAAATAAGGGTGGCATTCAAGGTATGTCTGCATAACATTTCTAGACTTCATTCACACAACTTACTGAAAATGTAACCCTCAGTTAAATGAATAATTTTGTACAGTTGTTAGATTTTATTCCCTGCTTTATTGTTCTTGTGTAACAATAACTCATGGTGTTGATTTTATTTTCTCTCTCACACTTTTTAATTGTATTTATTGAGGATCACTGTGTCATTAAAAAAAGAAACCAATGCTTGCTCCTAGGTATGGCAGCATTCTTTTGTAAATACTAGCAGACATACTGCTGCTTGACTATTCTAGTACTTTTAGACCTAAACTGATTTGCGATTTCACAGGATCTCCTCCTCTTCCTCCTCCTCCTCTTTGAATATTACAGCTATCCTTGCTTTTTATCAGACTTTTCACACTTCACCAGTTCTCCAGGAGTTTTTTCAAAGATTACATTTTGGAATTTCTGAGATCACTTCTGCCAGATCCTTCAGCATCCTGGAATATAATTTATCTGGCCTGGAGGCTTGAATTCATTTAGGATAGTTATTGCCTTTATTACTTACTATATCTTTATTTATTTTGAGCTGCGTTCTGCCCTTTCTTTAGTCATGTTGGAAAGGGTTCTCTCCCTTTCAAAGTGTTAGTTTCAAAGTGTTAAGCAGCTCCATCTTCTCCCTATTCCCCCTTATTACTTACTTACCCACCTTTCCTGCACAGGAAAGCAGTAACCTCCTTTTTTTTTTTTTATTTTACTCTGCAGATACCACCAAAATCCCTTCTTATTATATTTTGTGTTCCTTGCCAGCTCATCCTGTTCTGAGATTTAGCTTTCCTGACTCAATTCCTACAGACTGAAGCTATCAGTCTATAATCATACTTAGTTTTAGCCCTGTTTTCATTTTCTATACATCATCTTTTTGCTTCTCAACTTATCAGTGAGCTTGCTGTTCATTGATACGTTTTAAAATTTCCTTCCTTCCTTCCTTCCTTCCTTCCTTCCTTCCTTCCTTCCTTCCTTCCTTCCTTCCTTCCTTCCTTCCTTCCTTCCTTCCTTCCTTCCTTCCTCTCCCATTCCTCTTGACCTTATTTACCCTTTATGATTTTGAGCCATGATATTTCATCTTAACTCACTAAAACCTGCCTTTCTGAAGTCCAACAAATATGACTAACTTCTCTCCTGATTATTTTGAATTCCAGCATGACGGCTGCTTTCCTTTAAAATGCCTTCTACCTTTAGTCTATCAACCAATGTTTCTGGGTTAATCAGGATGAGGTCTGGAATAGCTGATCCCACTTGTTTGTTCTTTTACTACCTGAAAAATGAAATTATCAGCAAGAGAGATTGGACTGCCACTCCTACCTGAGTTATTCTGGAAAAAATCAGAATAATCGAAGCCTCATATTATCATTGTAACTTGCCCTCATGGGAACTTGATGAACTGCTTTAGAACAGCACCATCCCCATCTTCTGCCTCAGTAGATGGTCTGTACTAAGCTCCTACAATGGTATTATTTTGGGTATTTTAACTCTTTAATCTTTCCCAGTTGCTTTTAACAGATTAAATAATAATCTCTATTTAAGATTATTATTATTTTTAATGTATAAAATGCTCTGCCTTCCTTTTCATTGGATCTGTTTATTTTGAACATTCAAGTTCAAATATACCTACCATACTGCACGTTTCCATAGTACTTTTCAGATAATATTTGCTTTCTCATGTTAGAGTTTCTGGTTCCTCCTGTTTATTGCTCGGTGCAAAACATCTTGCGCATTGATGTTCAAACTCTAGAAGCTGGGTGTGTCAGGAGATACTTGTTTCCATATTGCCGTGGGTTGGAGCTTTCTAAATATCCTTTTCTTATACTTCCTCTATTCTCATATGTAACCATATTCCTAACACCCAGTACTTTTCTATTCAACTCTGTGCCTCTGTCTCCCTTCAAGTTTAGTTTAAAGCCCTCCTGATAAGCATTGTTCACTGCCTTTGTGAGTGATAGCCTATTGCTCCCAATAATCTTTTATATTGATGATGAATAATGATAATGTAGGTCTAAGAATCCAGATCTGTCTGGATCACTTTATCATCTATTCTGATTCTAGCCAATTGTTCACTTCGAAAATCCTCCTTCGCTTTCTTGGCCCTTGATCATCAGTGTGGAAGAATAATGAAAACACTACTTGCACCCCCAGCTCTTTTACCTTCCTACTCATGGCTTTATAGTCACTTACAATCCATTAAAGTTTTTGTCCTCTTCTAGCAGTATCATTTGCCCTGACATGGATTAGCAGAAATGACAAGTGATCAGTTGCTTTGATGGGCCTTAGTCATATTTCCAACATTTTCCAGGATATGTGCACCCAGAAGACAGCACACTTACTTGCAACAGTTTGTCTGGTTCACAACAAATTACTTTTGTCTTTGCCATTCTTCTTCTTTCTCTCTTCAGTAAAAACCCTTAGTTTCATTGATCCCTGTGGAATTGAGAGTCTTTGTCTTGGAGAGGCTGGGATGATAGAACTATCTCAGGGAGTCCTCCTTGTCCAGAACCTGAAATTGGTTGGTCAGTTCAAGTGGCATGGTGTCAGTCCTATAAGATAGACCAGACTAAGAAATGGGTAAAGTATACCTAAATATACTTTTATTAGAACAGCTACAGAAACAGAATCTTGCAAGTCTGGATGAGCTTCCCTTCCTCCTCCTTTTATCTTTATATGAATTAAGGGGAGGGGGTGCCATCTGAAGCATCTTTAGGAACCACTTTGATGGCCTGGGCTCAGGTCTTGTTTATCTGACTTGGTGTCTATCCCTTGGTAGTGGATCTTCCGTCTGTCCTCCAAGGCCATTCTCTATATTCACTAACATGGATCTTCTATGCTTCTTTCTCTGTGCATCTTGGATTTATGTTAATTTGGTTACTTGATAATGGTAATCATCGTTCAATAAAAACAGCTTTAAAAAACCATGGATCTTTTTCTGGTTCATCCACATTTTCTTGCCACTCACTATTGTCATTGAGAGGCCTCCTTGCAGATTGGAGTCCTCTTCCTCTCCTTCTAGATAACTTTCTGTGCCTGGTCCTCTTTGAAGGTCTGTTTTTGCTTCTCTTTATAGAAACTTCTCTGTGAGATAGCTTTGTATTCTTCACCATCCCTAATGAGTCTTAAAGAAGAAAACCTGGCTTCTAGTCTTTTCACCTTATGCTCCAGCAAGGAGACAAACTTGTCATTGCCACAGGCGTAATTAGTATCCTGTTCATATATCACCATATATCATGATGAATATATGAACAGGATATTCATTATTACATATATATATTCATATATCATGATGAATATATGAACAGAATATTCATTATTGCATTTTATGTAATAAGATACATCACCTACATCACTGTTGCTCCTTCAGAGTCCATCTGTTTAATGGTTTCTGAGGTCAGCTTATTCCTCTCCCCACTCATCTTCCTCATAAAATTCTACTGTTCCTATTTGCTATCCTGTTCACTTGCTCTAGTTACGAGCTTCCAAATTTATAAAAAGTGGTGAATGAGACTGAATTGATAGCACCAAGCTATTTAAATTATTTGAAATAGCAATGCCCAGATTTCATATATGGAAATGGACAAGCCCATTTGCTTTTCTCAGAATTTTTCTTTTAACTCTCAAGTTATTTCTGTCCCATTTATGAAGAATTGTGTCATTTGCAAAAAAATGACCTTCTGGAGGATCATAAGAAGCCATCTGGAGACATGTGTGATCACCAGAAATGGCATGGCCAAAGTTTTTCAGCTCATTATTTGTGCTTGGTGGTGGGTTAAAGGTGAATCACTTTTGGAAGGAAAACCTCTACCATTCTCATTCTTAAACCCTTTCTTCAAGCCTGAAAAACTTCCTAAAATTACAACATCATAATTGGGCAATTTGCTGCCACATTTTCAAAATATAATCTCAGAATATTGGGAGGCTGCAGAGTGCTTGACCCTGATTAATAGGTGGTAGGATAACTAGGATCTGTTGTAGATCCTGGCAGCGATGTGCAAGTTTCTGAAAATACTGTCTAGTTCATGGACTGCCTTAGCAAATATTAACTGGTTTTATTTGCTATGAACAACAACAACAAAATAGTAGATTCTTTGGTAGATGATGATGATGATGATGTTGATGATTCTGAATGTATTAGGAACATCTCATTACAATGTACACAATGTAATTTGTGTATCTGTTAATGCAAATTACTCAATAAACTTAGTCACTCTGTCTTCCATTTTTGCCAAGTACATTTCCATGTTACCCACATTTGAAATACAAATTATTCCTACATTAAGCTCTCTTTTTAAACATAACTGCCTCTGTTTGAACTCAACTGTTAATAAGGCACCCTATTTCCCCCCCCCCAAATATGTGAGTTTAGAGGGTTTGTTTCAATGTTTTAGGGGGGTTGTGCAGGAAAAAAGGAGCACTAACGGATGTTAATGCTAATGTTCACACCAGACACTTCCAGCAGAATTTGTTGTAAAATTCTTTTATACCTGTAACTGATGGTCCGTCAACTCCAATGCTTCCTGCTCTCAGACCTTTGAAGTAGGCTAGGTCAGGGAACAGACTCCTTCAGAATGACTGAAATGAATATCAGCTCTAGTAACAGAATGTTGAAAGCCTGGCCATATTTACCTTTTCCTTTCTCTTATTCCCTCTGGAGTTAAAGCAGAGCCTGTCTGAGTTTCTAATGTTTTCTTTGTTTCTCAGGTGTAAAACATGGTTTTGTAACTGTTACCACATAGTTTCTCCAGGGTCATCTCTGTGGCTCTCCACAGCTAGAAGGGAAAATTTAAACTTGCTTGCCATGAGGGAAGCAGAGATAGAGTCAAGAACTGAACTGTAGATCTACAGCCTTACTAATGAAGGAGATGGATGTTCTTATTTGTGACGACAGAAGACCTTCAAGAAGCCCCCACACAATTGTAGCCTCCATTATGTAGCTACAATTGAATAGGTCTGAGAACCTCCTTGTTTTTCTGAAGAAATCCTTAGACAAATCCTCCTAATTCCGTTTGTAGAACAGTCAGTGTAAAGGTTTAGCTCTGTCAAAGTATCATGGTTCACCACAGGAGATTTCTATGTTTTCAGTATTGTTAGTATTCGGCTTTACAGACAAAAGGCCTTTCTGCTACAGTCACGCTAGAGCATGTTAATTAAAAGAGGGAAACTAGTCCCTCATCATACAGTGAAAAAAATGACTGCTTACGGGGGGCAACAGAAACAGTGTATTTCAGTTTTGCTATCAAGATTTGCTGATGTTTTCAAACTCTATTGCTCATGCTAGATCAATGTTTCTCAACCTTCGCAACATGGCTGGCTGGGGGATTCTGGGAATTGAAGTCCACACATCTTAAAGTTGCCAAAGTTGAGAAACACTTTGCTAATTAGTGGAACTATTTTTGGCAATTCAGTAACAAGAAGAATGAAGTGGAGTTATGGCTTGTAAGTTCTTAAAAGTTAATAGCAATCAGCATTTATACTGGAATAATAGGAATCATAGAATCACAGAATTGGAAGGGACTTATAGGTCATGTAGTCCAATCTCCTGCTCAATGCAAGATTCACTAGGGAATCTCTGACAGATGTCTATCTACCTGCTGTTTGAAGACCTCCAGTGAAGGAGAACTCATCACTTCATTCTCCAGTGGTTGACAGCTTGTACAGTCAGAAAGTTCCTCCTGACATCTAGCCTGAACCTACTTCCTTGTAACCTTAACCCATTGGTTCAAGATAACTTTGTTGAAGGTTTTGCTGTGATCTATGTGCCTTCAACATTGTTCTGATCTACAAAGCTAGTAATTCTATCAAAAAAAGAGATAAATTAGTGTGGCATGATTTCTTTGTAACAAACCCACGCTGGCTCCTGGTAATTGTAGCAACCATTGCTTGCCAAACACAAGAATGCTATACCCTGCCCAATATACAGTAGATGTCAAGTTGGCATGTCTGTAGTTTCCTGAGTTCTCCTCCTTCCACTTTTTGAAGAGGGAGATGTCATTTGCTGTCCTCCAGTCTTCTGGGACTTTGCTAGTCCTCTAGAAGTTCTTAAAGGTTACAGTAGATGTCAAGTTGGCATGTCTGTAGTTTCCTGAGTTCTCCTCCTTCCACTTTTTGAGGAGGGAGATGTCATTTGCTGCCCTCCAGTCTTCTGGGACCTTGCTAGTCCTCTAGAAGTTCTCAAAGGTTACTAAGAGCTGTTCTGCAAAATAGGAGCTAACAAGTTATTATTTATTTATTTAAATGTATTATAGCCACCTGCTCCCACAGTCTCTGGATGGCTTACAAATACAAAACAACAGAAACAGTTAAAGGCATGCAACACCCAGGCAGTGTGGACTAAAACAATCAAGCAGCAACAAATTCAACCAAGCCAGGAGCTCCACAAATACATCAACACCAGGCCTGAGACCAAAGTTGTATCTTAAGTGCTTTTCTGAACTCTAAGAGAGAAGGCGCTGTCCTGCCATTACCAATTCACCATTATCTTCTCTCAATGGAACTTCACCCTCTTTGATTTTTCTTTTGTTTTTACCATACCCTAATAATTCTTCTTTAAAAATCTTTTTAGCATATCTCAGACACCTTGGTTTATTCTGAACTTCAGCTGTCTTACAATATCCTATACTTTGTGGAGACTGCTTTATATTCTTCTTTGGTTATATGCCCCTCCTTCCATTTCTATTGTTGTTGTTGTTCAGTCGTTAAGTCGTGTCCGACTCTTCGTGACCCCATGAACCATATTGCGCCAGGCCTTCCTGTCCTTCACTGCCTCCCTGAGTTTGCTCAGTTTCATGCTCATTGCTTCAGTGATGCTATCTAACCATCTCATCCTCTGCCGTCCTCTTCTCCTTTTGCCTTCAATCTTTCCCAGCATCAGGGTCTTTTCCAAAGACTCCTCTCTTTGCATTAGGTGACCAAAGTATCTGAGCTTGAGCTTCATTATCAGTCCTTCCATTTCTATCCACATCTCTTTTTGTCCTCAGTATTTTAGAGAGCTCTGCATGTATCCACTCCGGCTTCTTTAGATTTCTTTTCGTTTTCCCTTCTTTTAGGAATTATTTATGATCTCACCTTTAGTATACTGAAGAGAGAAAGAGAGAAGCCCTATTGAATCTTTTCCAGCATTTGCCTTAATACAATAATCAACCGAGTGCTTATATGCCATTTTCATAGTTACCTGCCCTCTCCTGGTTTTTTTTGCTATCAATATTATGTCTTCAGGGCTATACTGTTATGGAAAATAGGAGATCTGTTTAATTATAGTTATTAACTATTGTTACAACAAATGCTCTTTTTTGTAATATACCTACATAGAAAAGTAGAAGTCTTCTATTAAAACATGGGGGAAAAAAAGGCTAAATCCTCATAGGATACAATCATCAGAGCTTGCCACTAGCAGTATCTTTAAATGCGCTTGTGACATTCTTCACAATATTTAGGTGATTTCATCCAGTTTCGGTTCAGCTGCCAATTTGCTTACCACATTGTTCGTTCCTGATTCAATATCAGTCTCACCAACCTGACACCTTCAGAAATGGTGGTCTATAACTTGCATCATCATACTTCTGCACAGATGGGAGATTTAATGAAAAAACATCTGCAGACACCAGTCTGGGGAAGGTTGCATTCGATCATTTGTTAAATAGTTCTTGTCCCAAGTCAGATCCAGCAGTAAGAGTTGCATGGCTAGAACCAAGGAAGAGAATCCATCGACTGATATTAACTCCCTAAAATTGCAGCTATTTAACTCTAGAAGTTACTGTACTGAGGAGGCTTACTTTTGCTCCTTTCCAGCCAGCCTAGAGGTTTCAGTGTTTGGTGACAACTTGTAGTTGCTCTTTTATTATCCAAATCTGATAATCAGAAAGTTATTATCAAAGAGACCAACTCTTATCTAGTATCTGTCAAGGAATTTTACTGAAGACATACTGTTCACCAGATCACCTTTTCCTCTCTCAGGTACTGTATTTATTGATTGGATCTCTTGTAGAACTCACAAAGATAAGTGATCTCTCTCAGTAACACATTTTTTTGCTTTCCATCTATCTGTCAGCTTTATAGTCTTAATTACCTCTTCATTGAAGATTGATAATAAAGTTATCTACAGAGAAAAGAAATTGGAATACAGGAATAATCTTCCTGCCTTGACAACTGAAAGTATATAGACACAAGGGCTCACAATTTTTTCATCCCCTCCCAATTTCAGATATTATAATCTTTTGTTTTGTTTTGCTTTATGTCCTTCCTTCCTTCCTTCCTTCCTTCCTTCCTTCCTTCCTTCCTTCCTTCCTTCCTTCCTTCCTTCCTTCCTTCCTTCCTTCCTTCCTTCCTTGTGGCTTTGTCCTTTTCTTGTCTCCTAGAGTGGCTTATAAATAGGGTTTAGACATTTTCAATTTATTTCATTTCAGGTCACATTCTTAATCTTCTAGGCCAGGCAGGGGAGAAGTCAAGTTATGCACCAGCAAGATAGATGAACAGTCAGAAACCTGACCATCAAATATCCAGTGGGGAAGCTATCCAGCAAGACAGCTGGAGAAGCTGTATTAAGAATTCCATATGCTAAACAGCAAGGAAACTGTTCAGGAACTGGTAGAATTAAAAATCTAGAAACTAGTAAGTCTGATATTGATCCCAGTTCACCTTTGAAATAAAAGGGGAGGAATCTGTGAGTTCAAGGAGGCAGAGTATGAAAGTATGTGGTTTGCCTCAAAATTACACTGCTAGAGAAGAGGCTGCACCAGCAGTTTCCAGTCACACTGTTGTTTTTAATCACCCTAAGTACATAACTTTGTATCGACTTGTTCAGAGATGGGAAATTGGTGGCATAATTTCTCATGATTTGGACATGGGAAACACATGAAAAGTGTAATATAAGCCCAATAATGGGTTTAATATGGTTTATAAAACAAAGAGGCTAGTGGAAAAAATCCTACACACCACACCCATTTTGCATTATTGCTTTGCCTTGTGTAGTCCACAGGCTCCCCCCCCCCCCAATTATATCTCATTGCACTCATGACCATTTTAGGGTGTGTTTTCCTTCTCTGGAGTTGGGTTCCACATTGGGCTATCTCATTTGTCTAAGTCTGAGCATTAGATCTGCATTCAGTTCCAGTTCAGGTTCACTGGTAACTTTGATCTTGAGTTCTCAGGAATGTTTATCCAAAGCAAGAAGGTTTGCAAATCCAGTCAAGAGGCACTAGAAAATGTAATTTTCCCCAGTTAAATTCTTGAAGAGAGCCATGACTTTGTGTCCCTGAATTATGTGGATGTGGCTGAAGACTTGGTGAGAAGTCCTCAAGGGGAAGAGCAGTGTCCCATAATCATGTTCCAGCCAGAGGTCAGATCCTCAGACCCAAAGAATAGCTCCCTCTTTCAATGTTAATTGATAATTAATTGTTAATTAATAAGGTACTTGTAATTTGTCTCACATGTAACCTGAATCTGTATAATCAACCTATCTTCCCCTCCATTTTCCTCACCTTTCCTCCACCTTTCCCCTCACTTCACCCCAATTTAAATCCTACATCAGTCTAGATGCTTTACGCATCTGATGAAGTAAGATGCAGCTTACAAAAGCATTTGCCTTTTAATAAAATTGGTTAATTGTAAAAGCTGCTACCAGAGTCCTGATTTTTTGCAAAGAATATAGTCAAAATATCAGTGAATGGTTAAGGTGAAAAGAGAAAGATAACAGGTAATATGTGTTGCATTGTGAGGAATGAATGTTTTTTTAAAATATTTTATACTTTAATGGTTTATTGATGCATATAAACCACTGGGAGTCCATGTAGAGTCTGTTGGATAAAATATCATAAATAAATAAATAATGTTTGTTAAAAGAAGAGAAAATGACTGCATATAATAACGTTTCTGTCCACTCTGACATATGTGAGGGCTGATATGTCAGGGAATAAATATATGAAAGAAGACTAAATAGGTTGAGTTGAAGGGGAAAACAAATCATGGCTGTATGAAGCTGATGAGATCCTCAGGAAGAGAGTTTGTAATGTTAAAGAACAAAAGGCAATTTATGATTTGGTATGGTGAGAGCAAAATTGGTTTGCAAAAACAGAAATATAGGGAGATATAGTAAATGGAGTTGGTGTAAACCAAGGATCTCAGACCCAAACCACCATGAATGCTACATCAGGATCAGCCCACCAGCCTGAGGGCCACAACAGTAAGACCTCCTACCAGTGCCAAAGTCTCCAGTGGGACAAAAACTAAGAAAATGAAGAACATTACAACATGCTACCAAACATAAATCTGTGTCTCTGTTGTCTCTGTCTCTCTCTCTCTGTCTCTCTCTCTCTCAAAACAGGGCCACAGACAACATCCTACCCTCACTGCCCATAGCAGCCCTGTACCTCCGGAAAAGCTTCACTCATCAACCATATTCAATTGTGACAACTTTTACAACCCCTTTTTCTTTTGTCACTGCCCCCAGCAATGAGCCAACAGACCCCAGCTGCAGTAGAGTTTTGATGCCCATGTCTGCCATATTGTAGCCCTAGGGAAGATCCTCAGTGCCTGGCTGAGACTGGAAAGCCATCCCCTTTACCCCCAGCAAACCTCCCTGCAACACTGCATGTGTGAGCTAGGTGCCCTCTACCCCACTGGGCTTTTCTTCCCAAGTACTGTTGCAGGCTGTAGACTGAGTTATGTTCCCTCTTCGTTTTCTGATCTTATGCCCTTATTTTATCTGTTTCATTAATTCTTTCTCCTTTTCTACATGCTACATTATGTCTGTTACCCCAAACGGATGTATGTTTGCTATGTTAGGTTAAGAAATAGGATGATATATACAAAAGATGAGGCCAAGACATAGAGAACCATTTGATATATGAGAAGGTAACTCTTGTTTTGAAAGATATCTCTTTTATGCTTGAACACATTTGCCTGTCTTTAGGGTGTTTTTGGAAGATTAGTTTAATTCTGAATGCTGGAAACTCTTCAATCCCTATTTTCCACTTATCAAAAGTGTTTGCTTATGAGCACCACTTATATCTCCCAACAGATGTATAGCTAGGCATTGCAGATTGATTTCAGCTTCTAAAGTGTTTGGCTAATTAAAATATTCAGGTCAGCTACATGCAGAAGGGTAACTGCACTCTCTGCCCCTCTTTTTGGAAGAGAAGGGAGCACATAGCAAATAATCACGAGAGTCTTATTTTCTTCATTGAGATATATATTTTTTTCCAAACATTGTACATCACTACGGGTTTCTCCACTCTGATACTTTTTAGATGTGCTGGTGTAGAACTCCTGTCATCTACTGCAAACTTGCTGACTGGATATGATGGGAACTGGAGTGCAAACTATGATACTTTTTAAATATTTTAGGAGGCATCTCCATTCTTGGCCCAGGTTTGAGCAGTGAATGCAAGTTATCTTGAGGGGAACAGGGTATTTGCAAGAAAAGTACATCACTACACTTGAATTAAAATGCTTATCTCCCTAGATAATAGTGTTAAATGCTTATGATGATAATATGAAGCTGACTCTGAAATTAGCTGAAAATTCAGGGAATTATAGTCCTTGAATATCTAGAATAGTCCTACTTGGAAAGGCTGGTAGGAGGGATAAAACTTGAAGTATTTGTGGTTCTAATTAAAGTCCAAGTAGTAGATATAATCTCTGCCTCTTTCAACATAAAGAATTGCTTTTGTTTTGTATGTTAATTTTGTTTAAATGTATGTAGATTTTTTGAATCAACATTGAGAAATATTAAGATTGTGAATAATTGAGGGGGTTATAGCTTTAAACAAATCAAAAAGAAGTTTCTAATTTCTGTGCCATTTCTAAATAGCAGTATTTAGGCTTGTTGTTTTTAAACAGAATTAGATTTCACAGAATTGGCACATGATTGTTTGGGAATGGTGTTTGTTGTGTGTAGGAACAGGAACCAGCATTTTCTTTAGTGCTTCTCAGATTGCAGCATTTTGGCTGGGAAAATGCAATTCTCCTTGCATCCGGACACTGGTTGCTAATCTGAGTCCTTATGTACTCTTTTTTAAAATACTGTGTAAGATTATATAAATGCTCATGATTAATGTTTGTGGATTTTGGAATTAGTGTTGTACAGTGAAAATAGTAGGCTTCGTCAAGCACTTTCTTCAAACTCGTAAGGACTCAAAAGATGTAGATGAATATGCTGCATATATAGATAGTCCTCACTTAACATTCATTTGTTCAGTGACTGAAGTTATGATGGCGCTGAAAAAATACTTACAACCGGTCCTTGAACTTACGACCATCACAGTGCCCCTGCGGTCATGTGATAAAAATTTGGGCCCGCCCAAAGAGAAACTTCATACAGAGTGTGTTGGAAAAAGTCAGATAATGGGGACTTCAAGGGGAGCAATGGCGGATTAAAGACAACTCTGCTTTTTTGCAGAGCTGATGACTCTGGCAGATAAGAGGAGCAGCAAGGGATTGACTCTTCAGAACCCCTCTCCAGATCAAGGAGAGGACTGGATTACCCACAAGTGCTCCTTACAGAAGCTCCCTGTGAAGAGATCACAGAATAGCGATCTTTAGCAGGTTGAGAACTCTGGGAGTCACAGGGAAGTCATCTTGCCTAAGCCACAGCTCGACACCTTAGACGCTAAATCTGCCTGCACTTTCTCTCTTAACTGTTACAGGAAACTATCAATTATTGCTTTTTATGAAAGTTAAGAACCTTATGAAGGGCAAGTTTCAGCACACCAGGAGAATTTCCTTCTATCCTGGATGAAAGAAGATTTATGTAAATCTAAGGATTAAAAAGAAAAAAATTAACTTGAGGAAAACAGCAAAAGGGTATCTGCAGTATTGATTTTGGATAATTAAGGGGCCAGATGGACTTAAAAGAATAGTTATTATGGATTCTTTAAAATTTCATAAAAATATATTTGAAGATCTTGAAATTAATTGTAAGAACCCCCCCGTGGGAAACTTCTAACTGTGGAAAATAAACATAAGAGAGGACTTTGAAGGTTAACTAGAGGGAACCAGAAGGTAATTAAAGGAAAAGGCACCTATTAACATAATGGAGCACTATTACTTGACTATAAAACAAATCAAGTTTGTTTGGGAACAATGTACTCAGGATTTACTTTCAAAATTATATGCTACTTTAAAAATGGATCTAACATTGGCTAGAAGAAGAACAGACTTCACTAGACAAAATAGAGAATGAGGCTGTCTTGAATGTGGATTTGAAAATAAACTTTAAAAAAATTCCAGATTATAAAAGAAATATGGAAAAAGATGATGTGGATTTCAAAATGGATTTAATAGTGTTGGACTACAAGAGCGACATGGAGAAAGAGACCACATTGGATTTATAAATTATACTGGCTGATGTTCCATTAATTAAAGGGGACATTCAAATAATAAATCAAAAGAGTGACTTTGAGAGCTTTCCTATTTTGATTTCACAGAAGGGACACACTAAACTACCGAAGGTGTGACTAAGAACAAAGAAAAAAAGATAAGAGATCAATTTGTGGGACTGTCAGAACCTGCATCAATCAAATGTCATTTTAAAAAGTTATAGCAGTCAATGGGTGTTTGCTTGATTTGATTCTGCCATTTGTATCTGGGGGGTGGGGAAATGGTAGTTTATCGTTGTGTTTGAGTTATTGCTATGAGATAGAGAGGTGCTCAAACTGATATGGGAATTTACAGTAAGACCTGAATGCAGACAAAACCGGTGGTAGTCTGAAGGCTGGGAAGAACTGTGTTATCAATGGAAGGAATCCATTCTGTGAGGAAGGATTTTGGCACCAATGTAGTAAGGGGGGGAATAATAGAGGGAACTTTACACAGGCTTTAGTTTTAGCAATGCTTTGCTTCAAGCTGCATGTAATAATCAATAAAGGAGCATTTATCTGAACCAGGCCTGGTTTCACGAGAATTCTTCTAAATTGGGGTTTGGACTTTGTGGACTTGACAGGGACTTTATTTGAAGGGACTGGAGATCAAGTATTTAAAAAGGAAATAAAAGAAATACAAAGTGGACTTTTTTGAACAGGGTTAAATATGTAAGTTATGATTTTTTTTTTTTGACCAGGACTGTATGATGAGGATTTAAAGATTTCTTTATATGGGGATAAATTTTCTATAGTCTATTATAATTTGGAATGTAAAAGGGTCTTATTCTATTAAGGTTAAAATATATTGTTATTATTATTGGTACTCTTAATGCTTTTGCTGATTAGGATGGAATGATGATTTTTAATAATTTGGTTATTGCTAAGAGATGAGAAATGGGAAGAAGAGGGTCCCCCCCCCCCCTTTTTCTACTAGCACCAGAGAAGGTGTTAAGGTACTGAAATTGGCTATACTTGTTTGGAGTGAGAGAGGAGCTATGTGATGCTGCAATGGTCGGAAATCCAGGCTGGTTGCCGAGCACCTGGATCATGATCACATGACCATGGGGGCCCTGCAATGGCAGGAACTTCAAGGACTGGTCATAAGTACCACTCGTTCAGCACTGTCACTGTTCGAATGGTCGCTGAATGAATGGTCGTTAAACGAGGATCACCTGTAGTTTAATGGAGGTAGAGTATGAATCTTCCTTTTGCACCATGCAGATGACCTTCCAATACCATCTTTTTAAAAAGATAATCACTGAATAAATAAGGACTGTTCATAATCAGCTGTTTTTGTAAAACAAACCCACTCAATTTGTTAATCAGTTTGGTAGTCACCCACTGCTGGCTCTCAATCAATGCATTCACTATCTGGAAAGTGTCATATTCATCCTGTCCTCACATTAACATGACGTCTAACCAACATAGAAGTTTTATTTATTTCTAGCATTTCTATATCCTCACAACTGCATATCTCTATGCAGTTTACAAATCAAATCATTAAAAATAATAAACAGAAACCTGAACTTAAATTTAGGTCTGAAGGCATGCATCTTTTGTATTTATTTTTTAATGATTATTTTACAAATGCTATTACACAGCCTAAAATACTTTGCAAATTTGAAGACTTCTTGAAGTTACAATCACAACATATCTCGAGGGCACCAGCCTGGGGAAAGCTACTTTAGACATTCAATTATCTGAATTGGAAATATTTGTAAGTAAGCAGTTCCCCCGTGGTTATACGCATACTGAATATCTTAATCATATGAGTCAGGCTCAGTCATGTGGCTCTTTTCTTTTCAGTCAGCTACCCAGCACAGTGAATAACTGAACAATGAGACTCTTCCTGTATGACTGAGCTGTGGTCATGAGGAAGAGGCATTTATGCAGTTTGGAGTACATGTAGGACTTCAAGGTAATTAGCCATGCCAACAAAGACATTTCTTGAGCACAACAAAACTGGGCAGGATATATCAAGGGCAGCTACATAAAGATGTCTGATACTGTCTTTGACTTGAGGAACAACCAGCGCATTGCTCTTTTCTGCCTCATTGTGTTTTCTCTTACCTTGCATCCTGGCTGTTTTCTCCCTAACTGGCAGAATTAAGTTGGAAGACAACCTTATTAATCAGCTGCAGGCTACAATAATTTAGAAGCCTGCCACCTTGCTCAGCAGCTCATGTGCAGCAAGATGAGCTTTTCAAATCTGATGCTCTGGATGGAGGAAACATACCTTGCAGTTAGTTTGCTATACAGGACTATATATTTCTCATGGAATGCATGTCTTTCTGGGAAGTAGCTATCTGACATCAAAATCTGATTATTGTAAAACACTTTATCCTTCCTAATTTCAAATTGTACATTTTAAGGAGAGGAAATTACTTATATTTGTCAACTGCTTCCCACTTAGTATGGAAGAGATTCTCTAGAAGCAGTGGCTTGACAAACAAGCTGTGGCAGTACAACATTTCTCTCCATTATGGGACATAGGCAACTATACTCAAAAACAACCTCCATTTGTCCTAGAGAAATTTAAGATCTCAGGGAGACATAGGTCCTCAGGGATGTTTGACATTATACTTAAAAAACAAAACTTAAATGTGTCCATAACTGGTAAAGCTAATGATTTAACAGAAGCAACAAGGGGATTTTTAAAATATAGAGCAGTCACTCATAACTGGATATTGGTTAGTAGAACTTTCTCTGATCTGGTCCCTCCAGTTGCATTGGGGTTGCATCTCCAGAACTGCCATACATCCATTGCAGCCAATAATTTGGATAAATCATTTAACATTTTCACATTCCAATAATTCTTTTATTTAGCAGCCATCCCAGAATAAGGCACAAAGAATAAGTGCATGGGAAGGGATGAGCACATTAGTATGAGAAGCTATAAAGTAGCTTTTCACTAATGGATATGTTCTCACAAAGTGCATATGCATTTCCATTTAGAAGAATTAATGACATGTAATGAGGACAAATAATCGAACCCTCTGCTCTTCCTAGCCAACTCTTGGCTTAAAAAAATAAAAAAATAAGGAATGACTTTTAAGTACTTGTTGATTTTAATAGTAAACATTAGTAGACTGACCACATTAGGTGTGATTATCCAAATTCCATATTGAGTTCTAGTTGTGAAAGCACATAGAAAAGTCAGACTAGAGGGGACATGAAGCCATGTGGATTACATCCACTATTCTGTCCTGCTCTGATACAGGGTGTGTACACACAACACATAAAGCACATCAAAAGCTAACCAACCAATTACATTTTAGCATGGTATCTGAACCAGACCATCCAGTTAAGCTGTAATGTAGTTTGTTTGTTTTGGATTGACATGTTATATGAACACAACAGGTATTTCATTGTGTTGTGTGCATAAAGAAGTAGATGTTCACTCTTCACATGAAGAAGAGCATACAGGGAAGGGAAGCAGTCCTGTTACCACCCTTATTTCATCTCATTTGTGCTCTGTTGCATTAAGTGCTTTTATGCTGTCTTGTGTCACACCTAGTAATCAGTAGAGAGACATGGTGGGAAAAGTGTAGAGCTTATTTCTCTTCCTTTCTCAGCCTTGTGCTCATTTTCATAGGAAGAACTGATCTGACATTTTATTGCCTGAGGCAGAGAAACATACATTTCTTCTCCTGTCAATGACCTGGCATCAAAGACCAGTACTCTGCTTGGCAACCTGAGGCAAAAAATCCTACGAGCAACTCTCCTGCCCACAAAAAGGCATTGATGTTCTGATGTTCTCAACATACATACCAGTGATTGGCTTAACTATCATTTATTCAGTTTTCCTGTTGTTAGGTTCACATGACATGCTGAACTGTAAATTAACAACACAGGATAGTTTATATAGGACACGTATGAAATGTGTTTGGTTAGATAATTTATTGCTCTGCTAGACTTATATACTGCTTTTCCTCTCTCCTCCAGTTTTTTTCTCTTGTGAGGGAAGCTATCCTGAGGGAGAATGACTGGTCCAAATTCACTCCGAAAGCTTTCATGGAAGCTTTGTCTCCTGGTCCTAATCCAAAACCTTAATGACAACACCATCCTGGCTTAGGTTTAGAAAATTGTGCAAAGACAATATGAACTATTTGTTGCTTTTTAATGGCCTCCGAATACTTACTGCCTTAGTAAGCAGCTGCTTACTAAGCCTTATGGTAGGGAGATCCTTGAAGAACATCACAATAAGTGAGGAGCTGAAAAGTCAAGGTGAATAGTAGGTAATGCAGAAATTGAGGTAGAAACCAGACTACAAAACTAGATATAGGAGAAGCACAAGGCTGTGAAATGGCCATATTTTAAAAGAGAGTTTTCCCAAAGTAGAGGAACAGCAGAAACTATTCAAGCAGGGAAGCTACAAGCACCAGCCAGCCAGCATGGCCAACAGTTACTTATCCTTGCACTAGATGTTGTCTTGTCTTTCCCATCTGTCAAAATTATTAGACTGAGGAATGAATCATAAACCAACCATTACATAAAGCTAGTCAGATCCATTTGATTCCTTTCATGTTCTTAGGATAATAAACTAAGCATACCTATCTGGCCATTATTTGAGTGGTAGTGTAGAGCAGTGTTCCTCAACCTTGAGAACTTGAAGATGTGTGGACTTCAACTCCCAGAATTCCCCAGCCAGCATGGCTGGCTGGGGAATTCTGGGAGTTGAAGTCCACACATCTTCAAGTTCTCAAGGTTGAGGAACACTGCTGCAGAGCAACAAAGTCAAGTCAATAATTTTGCATGGCTTTCCTACAAGAAAGGCAGGATCTAAATATAACAAATACTTATTAAGTAAGCGAACATAAATAAAGGAAAAAACAAGCAAGCTAATTAAATACCTCCACCTGAGAACTATCCCAGAGTTGCAGAAGATGAGCCGTCTGAGCCCTGCCTTTCAAAACAGCATCTTTTCTCACCAACCCCTTTGAAACATTGTTGTTCATATCAACAGCTCAGAAAAAGAAGATGCTTCTCTTTACTGCCTGTTTAGATTGCAATAATGCATAGTAAAACAGCATGAAATTAGATTTCTTGCTAATGGTACCAAACTGGTAGTGCAGAAGAGGGGTAATGGGTAATAAAAATACACAAATGCAGCACTGATTTCCAGAACAAACAGCATGCATGAGGTTGTCTGCTACCATTGGCACCCTTCTCTTTTCACTAGAGGGGATTGTTTTTGTTAGTAATATGCTGTTTAGCTTCCAGAAAACCTGCTAGACATTGGTGAACAGTGAATGTATCTTGGCACTGGATTAAGAGAAAGTAAAGTATGTTCTTCTTTGGGGCACAGGTAGGCAACCAGCAGCTTGCGGGCCAGATGATTCCTTCACCTGCTCTGTGGTCCATGGAGTTCTAGGAAGTCCATCCACTTTTCCCAGTGATAAGCTGCTGGATAATATGGAACAGTTGGCTGTACCATGTTATCCAGTACCAATGGCAGCATGGATATACAGATCTTAAGCAAGATGACAGGGAAAGAGGAATCTTCTCTTTTCTCCTAGTAATCTTCTTGACGATTGCTATTGATGGAAGCAGAGATGCAACAATCTTCTAGACAAGAGATAGTTTCTTTTTCTCCTGATGATTCTTCTCAGGATTATTGCTTTTCTGTTGTGATAAGTAATGGAGGAACAACATTTTAGAGAAGGACATGGATGCTTGTATTTGAAAGAGAAAGGAAACGTAGGTATATCTGGGTTTACACATCATGCCATGTTAAAATACAGTTTGTGGATTTGATATGGGCATATTATATGAATCTAGTCTATTGTATCTTATTCAAGCATAACTTATTCAGCATAACTGGTGTGGAATCCCAGTTTCTTGGGATTCTTGGGATTGCACAGCATACTAAACCCAAATTAACCACACCACTAGTTTGCAGAATATACTGGCTAAAATGTAATTGGATACTTTGTGCCTCTGTATTATGCAAACACAGAATGCCCTTCATTTATTTGTTAAGCATATTTCTATGCCAGTGCAATCAAAAAGACACTTGGTGGCTTAATCATGGTTTGGTATGTCAGACTGGATAAATTCACACATTTTAAGCCATGAGTTGTTTTAGTCAGGATTTGCTGAACAGACCAAACAATCTGGTTTATACATCACACTAAGCCAAAACCAAACATGATGACCTAACTTGATGACCTAACGTAAATCTAACCCATTACTGAGATGGAAGACAGATGAAAGACAGGTAGGGTTTTATCCTTCATGCGACAATATTTTTGAATTTAGGTATTTTCTCTTTGAGAAAAAAAAGGTAACCACTGACATGTATAGAAGAAGATGTGCCTCCAGAGACATCTTTCAGGGAAAGTAAATCTGGAGCATTCTACTGTCTTGAATGGGGAAGATAATAGGTCTCATCTAAACAGTCTCTGTGCTCTGGTTCTGAGCAGGCTGAAGCTGAATTGAGGTGATCCATCATGAAAAAAATGTTTTCCATGGGAAACCCAGAGACAAAATCCCAGGCATATAGTCCATGCTGTATAGATGAAGAGGGTTGGTGGCCTCCTGGGCTCTGATTGGCATGCTGCAGGACTGCCGGCTCCCATCCAGCCACTGGCCTTTTTGCTTCTATCTGCCAGAAGACCAGACCCCTCTGTTGTGGAGTTCTTTCTTTTATGTAAATTGTTGTGGAAGACCAAATATGGGTCTTCTGTGAGGTGGGTATTCTGATCTGCACCTTCACTTCCGTTAAGATTTAGCCTGCATGGCTAGGGTCCCAGGGAGAATGGCTTGCTTGGCCAGGACCAGGGTGGGAGAAGGGCTAGGTACCCTCTTGTCTCCTGGACAGGCTGACTCTGCCCCTCTTTAAGTGGCCAGAAGTCTTGCCAGGCCAGTCACTGCAGAGTAGTGTGTGGTGGTGATGCTGATTGCTGGAGGGTGCTGAGGGCCAGAGAAGCAGGGTGGGACAGGGTGGGGAGAGTTGGCATGGCTCCCTCTGGGCTAGTGATCAGAGTGCAGCAGCAGCCAATGGAGAGCTCCTTTTCCAGTTGCTGCTGAAAAAGTAACTCACTGCCGGCTCGTTGCAGAGATGTGGTAAAAGGATGACTGCTTTTCAAAATGACTTTTCTTCCAAATCTAAGAATTTAGGTTAAACCAGAGCAAGTTAAAAGCAGAATTCTGTTTTTAAGAAGTAAAACATGATACCTACTTACAAAGTTATGTAATACTGTACAAAATGTGTTAATTTTCAGTTTTCTCTGACTTTATATCCCAGTCATCTTCCTTAACTCAAGATTTTTCTTTACTTCAGGAAGGAGATTTTAAGGATAGTTGCTTCATTAATATCACTGTTCAGTAGTCTTTTGAGTCCTAGTATAGTTTGTGTTTTAGCTGTAAAACTTCCACACAATTACAAAGTTGTTTGGGGAGGCTGTTGTGAATGTTCTAAAAAATTATGTACTTTATTCAATTATTCCGTCTTCTGAAAAACTGTACAGTTGTTAAGTTAATGACATAATTCCATATCATATACTTAGCCAGGAGTAAAATCTAGTAGATTTACTCTAGTAGATTTTACTGTGTATAATTTTGGATTGAAACTTTGAGAAGCAAACTTGATTTTCAAGGACAAAATCTAAATATTCTATTTTCCATTACGCTAGCAATAAAAGAATTTTGCCTTAGGCTGAGGTCAAGGGCCAATCTTATGGTTAGGCAGAGAAAGTACAGTGCTGCCTAATATGCATAAATCTCTTAGGTACTGTATGCTAAAATCAATGTTATTCATTTTCACTGCTTTCCTTTTTGTTTCTCTTAATAGCTAAATTATGTAAAGGAAGTACGTGCTGTTAAGTTGTTACTTAAAATACATACCAGTATTCCAACAAAAATAGCTTCCAGGGAAAGCTTGAAAGGGTGGGCTTGCCAAGTAAGCAGTAATCTTTGGCTTTGTCTTAGTGGGTTTTGTGAACTTAGCCATTGGCATTTCTAAATCATGGTTTGTAGTTTAGCATGTGTAAGTCCAACCAATTATTGTTCATTACATTAACTATGATTAAGCAAACCAGGCTTAGTGCAATGTGTAGATGGGTCAAAATAATTGAACATTTAAATATACTGGAACAGAATGCAACTTAAAAGTAGGAAGTAGTCCAATACTTGGGAGTTCAGACATTCTTGTACTGTTACTTGTTTTGAAACATTTTTAACTATTTGTAAACTACCCAGTCGCTGAGAGGCGGATGGAATATAAATTTATTATTATTAATATTATGATTATGATTAATTCCAGCATCGTAGACTATAAGACACCCAGCTCCTGCCTGCAGGGAGAAAGGAGCTAGATTTGTTCCAACTTTTCGCCCTGAAAATTCCTTTGATTCCAGCGAATTGGGGAGGGGGGAAGAAATCTACACCACCTCCAGGACCAGTGTCACTTATAGAATGGCTAGATTTGCAGAATATATTTGAGCTGGTTATTGAATTAACACCTTTTCTATGTTCACACAGTTCTCTGAACTGTAAACTAACAAACTAATGGATTGGGTTCCTATAGCCTGCTAAGCAATTAAAAAACAAAACAAAACCAAAACACAAACTCTAACTGAGCCTCACACACTGTGCACGTGCAGCTAGTAAGGATGTGCAAGTCCCTTATATGAAGTGCTTCCAAACACAGGGGAGTGCCAGTGAAGCGTGTCTCTTCTAGTCATTAAACTGGCATCATCGTTTCTGAACTGTTCTCACCAGTTTCTGGATGCAGGTCCAAGTGCATAACCAGTTCACTTTCTTGGGGAAGGACACAGAATGAAGCCGCTGTGCACGCAGGGGATGCAGAAGGTCAGGAGCAGGAGCACCCGCCTTGCAAAAGGTGTGACTCCTATAAGAGTTTGAAGAGAGGTCCTTTGGCAAGCTCCCACATGACATGGAGTACCTTTTTCAAATGCTTTGCGCTGCACTACCAGTTAAGAGTTTTATGTCAACATAGGGACATGTTGATCAGGAAGTAAGTCAAAAGTTTAGGATCAGAAGTTTCACAGCTCCTCCTGACTTTCCCCCTTGACAACTTCTGGAATGGTTTCTTTTGCCGTTACCCAACATTGGGCTTTCAAGTGCAAGAAAACACAAGCCTCAAAGGATCGCAGGAGCTAGGCTGGAGTAGGAGGTAGGGTGGACAATGAATCCTCCATCCTCCTTCCAGGTCTGAGGTTGAAAGAACTGAAATATTCTATGATACTCTCAGACATAAAATCAAAGCCTAAGGTTAATTTAATGATGTCTTGTCTACCCCTAACCTAATAGAATATTTCAGTTCCACTTATTACATTTATTGGAACAAAAACATACCTATCCAGAAAATAAAAATCATACAGCATATTTGTAAAATGATTAATTAAATATAAGTCAAGCCTGCTAAATGACATTTCAAGTGATACGTTTTCCAGAAAACAACTACACACATTGGCCCAGTGCAAATAGGCAGGCTGAAGGTAAATCCAGTTGAGTTTAATGTTCAAGCATTTTAGTTCCAATCCCTGATTGTTAAAGAAAACAAAATCAGGCGTTCCAAATTATATGGGAGCTGGGCTATTAATTGGGTTATTTTCTGTACATTTGCCAGTCAGTGGCGAAACTGTATTAAGGGCTGCAAAATCAAACAGAGTTTGTGTTCCCTCTCTGTTCTGACATACACAATTTTAGTTGGGTAAAAGGAGATGAAATAAGAAAATAATTGATTTAATGTAAAAACCTGTCTTGTTCACAGCATTAGTACACATACAGACAGAATTCCCTAGGACATCAAAACTATGGGGGGCGGGGGGGAAGCTCAGGAGAACCAATTCCTCAGCTCCTGCCACAAAGGTGATTGTATCCAAACCATACATTGGTCCAGAGTAATAAAACTAAGAAATGATCAAATGCAGACAACGGGGTTTCAAACACAGAAACGCATAGTTAAAAAAAGGTGCCTGATAGTTATTTTCTATTGCATGTTTCTGTAAATTAGCATTGTTAAATAATTTCTAGTCAGCTTTTTCCATGTAACCCACAAAGCTAACTTCACTGTGGGAATTAAGAACTGTGGTAAATTTATGCTAGCAATTTTTTTTTTTTTTGGTGGTTGAAGTGGAAAAGGTAAAATGGTGTTTTCTTCTCACTTTTTTTTAGTAGCCACAATCCAAAGGGGACACTTTCTCCAGACATTTTTCTATGCAAACTCCTTTGAATTCTTAATGATTTCAAGGAGGCAAGAGGAGGATTTCCCAATAGATCTGAACAATGGATGACATCTGTCCTCTGGTGTTTTTTTAATGATATTCAGAATCCATTTTCTGAAGAGGTTTCCTCTCCCTACCTGATGCTTATTTTCTTATAAGGGATGTGATAATGCTTATGTGCTTATCACATCCCTGTGCTTATTTTGTATGCTGTAATTGCACAAGGAGCTTCAGAATGTGGAAAGATAAGGCACTGTGAGCCACAAGCCATTAAAGGAACATCACATCGTCAATAACTTGATATGGTGTTTCTCTGCTAGATATATTCTAATTATAAAATTGTTTGTTCTGATCCTTGCCTGGTCATGAGGTGTGACCTTCATTTTTTGGTCATGGGAAAGAAAAATATCAATTGACTACCAGATCATCCATAGCTATCCAGCAGATACACAGGCAGACAAATACAGTGTGTGTCTCTCTCTGCGTATATACATGTATATACATATATATGTATATCCTTCCCTTCCCTTCCCTTCCCTTCCCTTCCCTTCCCTTCCCTTCCCTTCCCTTCCCTTCCCTTCCCTTCCCTTCCCTTCCCTTCCCTTCCCTTCCCTTCCCTTCCCTTCCCTTCCCTTCCCATTGTAGTATAAAATAATTCCCATAACGTAATGCATCAGATTTTTCCTGCCCCCTTTTTCTAAATTAAGATAATTTGAATTATAATAATTAACATTTTATATGTGGCAATCTCCTTGATTTTCCTTCTGGTGCAAAAAGTTGCTCAGAGATTGTAAACATGTTAGACATGAATTACATATCCTGTACAATAAAAATTCACCAGTGAGATAACAAGATGTGGCCTTTTGCCTGGAGAAGCCATAAGCAGCTCTTGTACGGAGAGTGGAGATCTATTTTTTTATTATTCAGTTGTCAAATAAACTTTGCCCTAAAGGAAGCTAATAAAAAAGCATCTTTAAACTGCTTTCAGTCTGGCCTCTGTTCATAATAGACAAACAATTTCATGCTTAGTTTCTGAAGCATGTAAGCAGCTGGCTTCCTTCATGACCACTTTCAGTTCTGATTACTTAAAAAAAACAACACCATGACTCTATCTGAGACATAATTTAAATGCATAACATACATATTTATTTCCTAGAACATCAAATAAAACCTCTGCAACTTTGGCATAGAAATGTTGTCTTGATAGTCCCTGTGCTTGGATTAGCAATTTGACCTTGACTATCATCAGAATGTGACAAGAATATAAAATAGGAGACTTCTCTAGAGCAAACACTTTAAAGAACCTGCCTAGAATATCATATTTTTTTAGCTATCATCTTCATAAGAGAAGGGGCAGGCGGGAATCTTCTGGCAAATAAAATTGGGATATTTTTCTTTTTCTGCACTGGCTTTTAGATTTGAGATGACAAAAGTGTGCTCACAGAAGTCTTGCAGGATTCTAAACCAGAAATTGAAAAATCTGGATTTATTACAAAAACATTTCACTAAATGGAAAAAAAAAAAGACTATTATTGCTGCTATTGTTATTGCTGCTGGGCCTACACTTATTTTTGGGCAAGGTCTTGTCTACCCCCAGATTACTCTGTAAGGGAGTTATGAGGCAGGTCAGGTTATACAGTATTGGCTACTGACAATGTGACAGATTTGTTTGTTACTAGAGATGGAACTCAAACTGTTTCAGTCTACAAACAAAAGCATTGGGATTTGGTTTAGTAATCTTAGCTACAAGTTCTGTCCCATATCTACCAGCCATTCTGTGGCCTCATTCATAGACTCACCTTCTATCACTTTTCTCCTTTGGCCAACAATGCTCTTTTGTTGTCTATATAAGAAAGGTGTAAGCAACCTAGTATTCCTGAACTATTTTTGGGCTTCCCCATAAGGCCCCAGAAATCACACTGTTGAGTGTCACCAGCAAACTGTCAGGAAACAGAAGTGTAATTTCCTGCTATTTTTCAGATGAAAAGATAAAAAGTATATAAGTTGTGCCAAAAGAAGATTTACAAATATTTGAGTATGACAGTCAATGCAGTGAATGATTAACATGTTAAAGAGGTCTAGGTAAAGTCCCTTCTCAGCTGTGGGGCTCACTGGTGACTTGGACCAATTATTTTCTCTCAGCCCAACCTATCTCACAGGGTTGTTGCTGTTGAAGTAACATTAAAGGACCCCTTCTTTCAATGCTCAGGCAAAAAGAATATACATGCAATCAGGAACAGACAAAAATCCAATAGGCAAAATCAAACCCACAAAAATAAACCCAATTTCCCCCAAACCCAACCCAAACATCTTCAGAAATGTCACATCACTACCCTACCACCTGCACCCAGAATGCCCTTCTTAAAAAGCTCAGTTCTCCTAGAGACCAGAGTGTGCCAAGCAAGCAATGGGCTCAGACTTGGTATTAGAATAAAAACTAACATAACAATATGTCTGTCTTTTAGAACATTGATCAAGATCATATGCATTCTCTCCACACTGGGTAACTTCGGTAAATTTCAGAAGCAAATCCTATTTACAGGTCCAGTATTTCCTTAGAATAATTCCATCCTGGGTTCTGACGCTCATCTTTGCTACCTGCTGCTAATAGGCTGTGATTACTTTACCCTTTAGCCCTTACTGCTAGCTCATAATGTTATCAGAGTCAAGTAGGCTTGTATCTTCCCTAAATAGCTTTGTAACCATACATTGCACATGAGCATGATTTTCTCCATGGTAGTTTTTATCAGCAGGGATGCTTTCCTATCACCTTTTAAGCTTGCTTCTGATGTGTTTGAAAAATCAAACATCTGTAAACAGCATTTCCAGCTGTGATTTAAAGAAAGCAAATATTAGATCTTGCCAATCCAGTGCTGATCAATGAATGATGCAGGCTGAGCACATTGAGCTATTTGAATCAAATGTTTCTTTCTTCTTGCTGCAGAAAGATTATGCTTAAATTTTGAGCTTAAAGTATGGATGAATTATTTACTGACAAATAATTGGCCAACCTTGATTGCTGTATATCTTTTAAAATAATCGAGGTAATTGTTTTACATGGACCCTTGGCTCTGTCTCACATAATTCCTTAATATAAAAATCAGGCAGGTAATAGAATGTTTTCACCCTGCTATTGAAGGGAGAGGAGATGATTATCTGGGTTTTTTGCACAGCCTCTTTCAGAGTGAGAACTGTATTTGGACTTTGAATGGTGTGCTGGGAGTTGTGTTCCAAAAAACAGGGCCAAATGAATAATCCTCGGTAATCTCTTTTAGCCCCTTCATGGATCACTGCCTTGTCGTGGCGAAGGGGCTTGCGTAATTCAGCGAAGCTATGAGTTATACCGTGCAGGGCCACCCAAGATGGACAGGTCATGACAGAGAGTTCTGACAAAATGTGGTCCACTGGAGAAGGAAATGGCAACCCACTCCAGTATCCTTGCCAAGAAAACCCCATGGACAATGTCAAAAGGCTAAAAGATATGACGCTGGAAGATGAGCCCCTCAGGTCGGAAGGTGTCCAATATACAACTGGGGAAGAGCGGAGGACAATTCCAAGTAGCTCCAGAAAGAGTGAAGCGGCTGGGCCAAAGCCAAAAGGATATTCAGCTGTGGATGTATCTGGAAGCGAAAAGAAGGTCCGATGGTGTAAAGAACAATATTGTATAGGTACCTGGAATGTAAGATCTGTGAACCAAGGCAAGCTGGATGTGGTCAAACATGAGATGACAAGATTGAATGTCGACATCTTGGGAATCAGCGAATTGAAATGGACGGGAATGGGTGAATTTAAGTCAGGTGACCATTATATCTACTACTATGGCCAAGAAACCCTTAGAAGAAATGGAGTTGCACTCAAAGTCAATAAGAGAGTGGGAAAGGCAGTAATGGGGTACAACCTCAAAAACGACAGAATGATCTCAGTGCGAATCCAAGGCAAACCATTCAACATCACAGTAATCCAAGTCTATGCCCCAACCACTGATGCCAAAGAAGCTGAAGTTGACCGGTTCTATGAAGACCTACAACACCTTCTAGAACTAGCACCAAAAAAAGATGTCCTTTTCATCATAGGGGATTGGAATGCTAAGGTAGGAAGTCAAGGAGTAATCGGAATAACAGGCAAATTTGGCCTTGGAGTACAAAATGAAGCAGGGCAAAGGCTAATAGAGTTCTGTCAAGAGAACAAGCTAGTCATAGCAAACACTCTTTTCCAGCAACACAAGAGACGACTCTACACATGGACATCACCAGATGGTCAGTACCGAAACCAGATTGATTATATACTTTGCAGCCAAAGATGGAGAAGCTCTATACAGACAGCAAAAACAAGACCAGGAGCTGACTGTGGCTCAGATCATGAGCTTCTTACTGCAAAATTTAGACTTAAATTGAAGAACGTAGGGAAATCCACTAGACTATTCAGGTATGACTTAGATCATATTCCTTGTGAGTACACAGTGAAGGTGATGAATAGATTTAGGGGATTAGATTTGGTAGACAGAGTGCCTGAAGAACTATGGACGGAGGTCCGTAACATTGGACAGGAGGCAGCAACTAAAACCATCCCAAAGAAAAAGAAATGCAAGAAAGCAAAATGGCTGTCTGATGAGGCTTTACAAATAGCTGTGGAAAGAAGGAATGCGAAAAGCAAGGGTGAAAGGGAAAGATATAAGCAACGGAATGCAGATTTCCAGAGAATAGCAAGGAGAGATAAGAAGGCCTTCTTAAATGAACAATGCAAAGAAATTAAGGAAAAGAATGGGGAAGACTAGAGATCTCTTCAAGAAAATTCGAGATATCAAAGGAACGTTTAGTGCAAAGATGGGCATGATAAAGGACAAAAAAGACAGGGACCTAACAGAAGCAGAAGAGATTAAGAAGAGGTGGCAAGAATACACAGAAGAACTATACAAGAAAGATCTTAATGTCCCTGATGTCCATGCTGGTGTGGTCACTGACCTTGAGCCAGACATCCTAGAGAGTGAAGTCCAGTGGGCCTTAGAAAGCATTACTAACAACAAAGCTAGTGGAGATGACAGTATTCCAGCTGAGTTATTTAAAATACTAAAAGATGATGCTGTTAAAGTGCTGCACTCAATATGCCAGCAAGTTTGGAAAACTCAACAGTGGCCACAGGATTGGAAAAGGTCAGTTTACGTTCCAATTCCAAAGAAGGGCAATGCCAAAGAATGCTCAAACTATTGCACAATTGCACTCATTTCACATGCTAGCAAGGTTATGCTCAAAATCCTAGAAGCTAGGCTTCAGCAGTACGTGAAATGAGAACTACCGGATGTATAAGCTGGGTTTCGAAGAGGCAGAGGAACTAGAAATATAATTGCCAACATTCGCTGGATCATGGAGAAAGCACGAGAGCTCCAGAAAAACATCTACTTCTGCTTAATTGACTATGCAAAAGCCTTTGATTGTGTGGATCACAACAAACCGTGGCAAATTCTTAAAGAGATGGGGGTACCAGACCATCTCACCTGTCTCCTGAGAAATCTGTATGCGGGGCAAGAAGCAGCAGTTAGAACCGGTCATGGAACAACCGATTGGTTCAAAATAGGGAAAGGAGTACGACAAGGCTGTATACTGTCACCCTGCTTATTTAACCTATATGCAGAGTACATCATGAGAAATGCCAGGCTGGAAGAATCACAAACTGGAATTAAGATTGCAGGGAGAAACATCAACAACCTCAGATATGCAGATGATACTACCCTAATGGCAGAAAGTGAAGAAGAACTAAAGAGCCTCTTGATGAGGGTAAAAGAGGAGAGTGCGAAAGCTAGCTTGAAACTCAACATTTAAAAAACTAAGATCATGGCATTTGGACCCATTAATTCCTGGCAAATAGAAGGGGTAGAAATGGAAGCAGTAACAGACTTCATTTATTTGGGCTCCAAGATCACCACAGACAGAGACTGCAGCCATGAAATTAAAAGACGCTTGCTCCTTGGGAGGAAAGCTATGGCAAACCTAGACAGAATATTAAAAAGCAGAGACATCACCTTGCCAACAGAGATCCACATAAACAAAGCTATGGTTTTTCCAGTAGTAATGAATGGTCGTAAGAGCTGGACCATAAAGAAGGCTGAGCGCCGAAGAATTGATGCCTTTGAACTGTGGTGCTGGAGAAGACTCTTAAGAGTCCCCTGGACTGGTAGGAGGTCAAACCAGTCAATCTTAAAGGAAATCAACCCTGACTGCTCATTGGAAGGATTGATAATGAAGCTCAAGCTCAGATACTTTGGTCACCTAATGCGAAGAGAGGACTTTTTGGAAAAGACCCTGATGCTGGGAAAGATTGAAGGCAAAAGGAGAAGAGGACAGCAGAGGATGAGATGGTTAGATAGCATCACTGAAGCAATGAGCATGAAACTGAGCAAACTCAGGGAGGCAGTGAAGGACAAGAAGGCCTGGCGCGATATGGTTCATGGGGTCACGAAGAGTCGGACACGACTTAACAACTGAACAACAATCTCTTTTAGAATGATAACAGGAGGGGAAAGTCATTGAAACTGCCCAGTGCATCACCTCTTGAGTGAATATGTTGCATCAGACTTCATTTATAGGAATGCAAATGTGTTTTTCTCTGTTTGTGTGTGTGTCAGAGTGACAGAGAGAGTCAGTACATGTTATGAATGCCACCCATGTACAACCAATAGTATATGGTTTGATTTATAAACAAATAATCTGTTTTATGCTTAAGTCCTCCCATTTTCAGCTGGAAAAGAATGTCCTCAGCTTTAAAGGCTGAATATTTATATACAGTCGTGAGAAAAAGAAAGTACACCCTCTTTGAGTTCTATGATTTTACGTGTCAGGACATAATAAAAATCGTCTGGTCCTTAGCAGTTCTCAAAAGTAGGTAAATACAACCTCAGATGAACAGCAACACATGACATATTACACCATGTCATCATTTATTTTATACAAAGAAAGTCAAAATGGAGAAGCCATATGTGAAAAAGTAAGTACACCTTATGATTCAACAGCTTGTAGAACCACCTTCTGCAGCAATAACTTGAAGTAATTGTTTTCTGTAAGACTTTATCAGTCTCTCACATTGTTGTGGAGGAATTTTGGCCCACTCTTCTTTACAACATTGTTTCAGTTCATTGAGGTTTATGGGCATTTGTTTATGCACAGCTTTCTTGAGGTCCTGCCACAGCATTTCAATGGGGTTGAGGTCTGGACTTTCACTGGACCATTGGAACACCTTGATTCTTTTCTTTTTTAGCCATTCTGTTGTAGATTTGCTGGTGTGCTTGGGCTCATGTCCTATTGCATGACACAATGTCGGCCAAGCTTTAGCTGTCAGACAGATGGCCTCACATTTGACTCTAGAATACTTTGGTATATAGAGGAGTTCATGGTCAACTCAATAAGTGCAAGGTGCCCAGGTCCTGTGGCTGCAAAACAAGCCCAAATCATCACCCTCCACCACTGTGCTTGGCAGTTGGTATGAGATGTTTGTGCTGATATACTGTGTTTGGTTTTTGCCAAACGTGGCACTGTGCATTATGGCCAAACATCTCCACTTTGGTCTCATCTGTCCAAAGGACAGTGTTCCAGAAGTCTTGTGATATGTTCAGATGCAGCTTTGCAAACTTAAGGCATTGCTGCCATGTTCTTTTTAGAGAGAAGAGGCTTTCTCCTGGCAACCCTTCCAAACAAACCATACTTGTTCAGTCTTTTTCTAATTGTACTGTCATGACCTTGAACATTTAACATGCTGAGGCCTGTAGAGTCTGAGATGTAACTCTTGGATTTTTTGCAATTTCTCTGAGCATTGCATGGTTTGACCTTGGGGTGAATTTGCTGAGATGTCCACTCCTGGGAAGATTGGCAACTGTCTTGAATGTTTTCCACTTGTGAATCATCTTCCTCACTGTAGAATGATGGACTTTAAATTGTTTGGAAATGGCCTTATAGCCCTTCCCAGATTGAGGGGCAGCAACAATTGCTTCTCTAAAATCATTGTTGATGTCTTTACTCTTTGGGATTGTATTAACACACACCTCAATGCTCAAGACCAGCAAACTCCTAAAACTTCAGATTTTATAGAGGTAGTCACACTTGCTGATGATCAACTGATCAAGGGCATTTGATTAGCAGCACCTGGTTGTTACTTAGCCTCTTCATACATACGGAAGCAGTAAGGGTGTACTTACTTTTTCACACTTCTCCATTTTGGCTTTATTTTTGTAAAATAAATGATGACATGGTGTAATATGCCATGCGTTGTTGTTCATCTGAGGTTGTATTTACCTACTTTTGAGAAGTGCTAAGGACCAGATGATTTTTATTATGTCCTGATACGTAAAACCATAGAACTCAAAGAGGGTGTACTTTCTTTTTCACATCACTATACATGTCCAAAAACGTTTAATGTAAAGAACATCACAATCTTGTATCCATTTGTTTGGGAGCAAATCCCATTCACATTTGCAGTTCTAACTTCTGTTTTAATTATCTTTATTTTTAAACTATGTTTCATGTTTGCTTCACATTCTTGTTTTGTTTTTGGTTTTTAACCATTTGCATCTCCATGTTTAACTGTGTTTTGTTAGTCTTGTATTGCACTTTTAGATTTTGATTGGATTCTGTTTTAAAATTATTATTATTATTTATTTGACTTGTCCCTGCCCATCTCCCCACAACGGGGGACTCTGGGCAGCTTACAACAAACTAAAATTGACAATACATAATTAAAAGATTATAAAACCAAAGTACAAAGAGAAAGATAAAAAGGCTAAGTTTTAAAGTTTTAAAACTTTAAACTTAAAACTATAGTTTTAAAGTCCCCAGGGAATGTGTTTTACAGATATTTTACAAGTACAAATTACTAAGACTGATTAAAAGAATTGGAATGTACTTCTACGTACACGTGGTATATAGCATTGTGCTAGAGTTCATGTAAATACACCATTTCAAATGGAAAACACTCATCTAATTTGCTTGCAGGGTGTGTACGTGTGCTATCTCAGAATGTTCTTGATGCCAAGTTAATACAGCAGCCTTGTTTCATTTGGCTGATGGATATGTCCCTATCATTATCCCATTAGAAATTCATGTTGCTCAGGATGATGGGAATGGTAGTTTGGCACCACTGAAGGTTATTTGTTAAGAGAACGCTGGAGTTCAGCAACACAATACAGGTAGTCTCCAGTTTAAGAATGAGTTCCGTTCCCAAGGTCTGTCTTTAAGTAGAATTTGTATGTGAGCCAGAACAGTATTATTATGTAATACTGTATAAGTAGTAATGTGTAATTAACTCGAACCCTTGTGTATTTAACTCGAATCATTGTGTATTTAACTTGAATTTTGCTACAATAGGCTCTGTTCTTAACTATGGGTCATCTGTAACCCGGGCATTCTTATCCTGGGACTACCTGTACCTTGAAGGGTTGTGTGAAACTATAACAGCGTATTTTCTTTGTATTAGGTGGTGTTTGCTCCTGCTGGAACTTCTGCTTCTAAAATCCCAGCCAGATCAATAACCGCAGCATCATGAGCAAGGATACAAACACTTTATCTGTCAGAAGTAAAAGTGTAAGTAGGTGGTTGTGAAAACCTCCCTTTGTCTTTATAGATTTAGTCAGTTAATTGTGTTTGTTCTTAGTAGATTAGTGTGCTTGCATTAATAACATGGTTTAAGCAGTTTTCATGAGCTCATGATGTCTTTTTATCAACAGGTTATTCACAAGGAAGTTTCTCTCTCTCTTTTTTATTTTGCTTTCTGAATTTGTATCGTTGCCTTGTAGTTACATACTATTCAGGATAGCCAGTAATAATTAAAATGAATAGAATATTACAGTAATTAAAAGCAAAGGAAACAGAGGTAGTTGCAGCAGTGATCTGAACATTTCCATAGTAGTTTCAAAACATTTCTGAATTTATCTTATCTGATGATTAAAACCTGTTTCTTTGAAAAAATAAAACAAAAAGCAAGGTAAATTAATCCAATTAGGAATATATTGTTAAATTACATTATTTTGAAATATGCTTTGACATAGCAACACATATTTCATCATGTTACTATTTGGCAAAATACTGCATTATACCTGTAAGGAATTGCCAGTGAGATTATCCATCCCTTTAATTGCTAGCATCAGAAAATCCCAACCACTTAATTAGTTTACACTAGTTTCTATGTCACTCTAATAATTATTTTTGTTGTGGGAGCAAGACCTGTCAATGTAGTGTTAATTAACACTAAGAGAAATTATAGTGAGGGTTATTATTTTGGCATATGGAGATGTGATGATTTCTTTCTTTCTTCTTAAAAGTTCTTCATTGCTGTGATCTTTACTGGCTTAGAAGTCGTGTGGCAATTCTAGGATTTCATTCTAATGGCCCCTTGCTGATTTCTTAGGCTCCAGGATGTCATAGCCCATGCATTATCCCCACGGAAGAAATGTGTGTTGTGACTGACAAGTAGCCAGGAAATTTACGTACATCAAAGCCACACCGAACCCATTGGTTCTGCTTTAATGTTCTTTTGTTTCCTAATGTCATGTAAAGACAACTATGAAAAATAGTTTACGGTTTAGCTTTTGCTCTCCTGCCCTGTAGAATTATGCAGAAAAGACATCACACAGCTCAGGAGAAGCAATGTACCTAGCTGATATGGCTTTGATCTCAGATTGCCATGGTGGTTAGCACTGATGGGTTGACGTGAACTGTGCTGGTTTTGCACGGTATGCTGATACTCATACTAAGTGATGTGTGCATGGCAATATTGGACAGTGAAAAGGGCTGTTTAAGTTATGTTGCAAAGCTATAGAAAGTCAATATCTGTGTTAAAGGGGGGGGAGCAGTATTTATGGGAGATCTGTTAAAGCACAGTTTCTTGGGAAGCTGCAGGATAGTTCTGCACTTCCAGCATGAGCCACTTATCATTTCTGAAGGGTGGCATCATGACATCATCCTCGGCCCACCCCATCCTGCAGCTAATGCAATCTCTGACTTTTGTTTTCTGTCTCTGCTTCAAAAGTAGTGTTTTCCATCTTGTGCCAGCTCAAGTCCTGTGTGTGTGGAGCAAGCCCTTCCATTCCACTTGGCTACTGCACCTGTGGTAGGAACATCACCTCCCCTCACTGATTCCTGCCCTCTGCTGCCATTTTTGGAAAGATAAAAAGTTGGGCTTTTTCTTCCCCAGGTTCACTGATTGAACAGGGCAAAGATGGACCATTTTTTGTTTTTGTTTTAAAATGAGGTCATATTGACAAGAATCCTGTTACTTTCACCTTCTGTCCCAAGAGACAGGAAAAATAATAAAGTTGTGTTTTCTTTTTTCCTTTTAACCAGTCCAGGAGGGATAAAGAATCAGAGGACTCTAACAATCTAGAGGCCGTGGTAAATTCAGGCTGGACAGAACATCAATCCACCACTGCAGTCAAAGCAAAGGAGGTGGTTGAAATCCAGAAAAGGATTTCTTAAATGAGCTTCATCTCTAGCTGAAGATATGGGAGATAAGCAGTTAAAGGTGCAGAAAATCCCTTGTCCAGGACTGCCATAATTCCTAGTCACCTTCTTCAAAGGTCATATTGATTGGGTTAATGGCAGTTTTAATTGGAAAAGCTGTTGTCTGTCACATAAGAACTGCTTATTTTCTATGAATTAAGTATTTCACTATCTGATTAACCTGCCAATATCAAATGAAGTGAATTTAATCTCAGCTTTCCATGCAACAATGATTTTTCATCCAGATTTAAGTATTTGTAATGCTTCTAAAAGAGGCTTGGGCTTTGAGGAACCTCCAGAAGAAGAAAATGGTACAACTAGGAGGAAGCTATGAAACAAATAAGAAATACATGTGATTACTGAATTAGTATAGAACACACCCACCCTTCCACCCCCAGATTAGCCATCTTTTCTCCTAATGTTGTTATACTTTGATTCTCTGTCTTTCTAGCCAGTGATATGGAATGGGGAAAGAGTAGTAATGGAGGGGAGGGCGCAATTTTTAGATACTATTGGTCTTGAAATTGTACGTGGATCGAAGAAAAGAATATGTGCTCTGGTTATTATATTTCTAATTTAGTTAGATTGGCCCTGAAAGGAAAAAAAAAGGCAAACTAACTGCAGTTTGTTTGTTTGTTTTTAATCAGAAGAGAAATTTAATGGATTTCACAGAAGGAAGTGGAAATTTAATTTGACTTCCTTTCCTTTACACCTGAAATTTTATTAACCTGTTTTCTTTCTAGTCTGTTGCTGTGGCTCTTGAGAAAGCTGAGCCTTGAGAATTTGTGGCAAGTGTTGAGCATGGTATAGATTTCTGTGAGAAATTACAATTTAAACTATGACTCATTCTCAAGGGTCATATCCAAAACAATACACTGTCTGATTTTATCCTCCAACAACATAACCTTGAAATCCTTCAATTTTGTATCGGAGATAGCTAAATAGTATCATTAAATGCCCTGCAAAATCACCATAATTTGACTCAAATTACTCTTTTGGGGGGTAGAAGAAATGCCCAACAGTAATTGTTTAGATCTGTAGCTGCAAAATAAAAAGATTAAATGCCCCCAATTACTTTCATATAATCAAATCTGCCAAAATCCATAATTAGTTTCCAGTTTTATCCATTAAATTAGTAGATTTTTCATCAATAATTGGTAACTGAAAATGCCAAATTAGTTTAATTAAAATTGCTCAAATCCAGATAAATTCTTTTTTTTCTTCCTTTTTATTGTTTTCCCATTTTTTTTCTTTTTTTTTTGGTGCCTTTGAGTCAGTTTTTGCTCCTGGTGACTGCTTAGACAGGTTCCTGCAGTTTTCTTGGCAAACTCTTTCAGAAGTGGTTTGCCATTGCCTCCTTCCTAGGGCTGATAGAGCATGACTGGCCCAAGGTCACCCAGCTGGCTTTGTGCCTAAGACAGGACTAGAACTCACAGTCTCCTGATTTCTAGCCTGGTTCCCTAACCACTACACCAAACTGACTCTTTTCCCATTATTACTGTAGCATTTACTGATCCTATGAGATTCTCTATTTTTGCTTTAATACCCATTGCTCTGCGAAGAGAGGACTCTTTGGAAAAGACCCTGATGCTGGGAAAGATTGAAGGCAAAAGGAGAAGGGGACGGCAGAGGATGAGATGGTTAGATAGCATCACTGGAGCAATGAGCATGAAACTGAGTAAACTCAGGGAAGCAGTGAAGGACAAGAAGGCATGACTTAACGACTGAACAACAACAACCCATTGCTCCATTTCTTTAAGTTCTTTTTCAAATGTTATTCTCAGTACACTTAGCATCTTTCTTGGCACACAACTCTCTGGAGATGCCTGTGGATTGAAATCCAACTGAATAGTGGCTTAATAGGCCTCCTAAAGCTTTTATCTTTCTCTTTTGCTCTATTACAAGATTTTCTAAAGTATGAATCCATCTTACAAGATTTAAATCAGTCACTGCTATCAGTCCTATGAAAACTGTAGCTTCAGAAACAAATTCTTGGAACTCTTAACTTCATTAATATGTCCTTACAAACCAGTACAGACTTCCCTAAAACTTGCAGGGTCTGCCCCAAATAAGTAACTGATTTAATATTTCAGTTTTTCAAAGATTCAGCTTGTAAAATACTATAATCATTAAAGAATTATGCTTGTAAATCTTTTTATTGCTTACAATAGTTAATAAGCAAATAAACCATTCCATTTATTCTGAACACATTTCAACAAAAGGTGTTTTCAGTGTTCTGAAAGCTAAATTCCTTTACAATGCAAGCTTGGCAATTGAAATGAATAGACACTTCTGCTAAGATAGAAAGTCTCAGGCTGTTTTGTCAACTGCTAAATGATTAATCACTGAGCAGGAAATAGTCAAATCAGAAGTGGGGAAAAAAATTATCAGAGTGAAAGCCAAACAGATGTGCATGGAATGTTCAAAAAATATAAAAGAGACCCAGGAAGCACCTGAGTATCATATTTCTTCCTCTTCCTTTCTTCTTTTTTTCAAATTAATACTGCTTTTTCTGTGGACAGAGTTGCTGCATTTATGCATCATGCTGGGGACATATCAGTTGAACCCAAGTGGCAATCTACATTTTTCTATCTCATTTTGTTTTTAATCTTTTCAAGTCCAAAAAACAAAACAAAACCAGTCTTTTTCCCCCCTAAATACTATAAATCGTAGTTTACTGTAGCTCCAGCCATGATCCTGGGTTCTTACAATGCCTCTACAGATAATGAAGCTCTGGACAACTGCCAGTTTTCTTCAGTCTTAAAGGCCTTCACCCCCAAAGCTAACGACATTTCTGGATGCCAATTAACTATTGATCCAGATTCAGGATTTTGCTCTTCAAATATATATGACTCCAAACAATTTGAGACCAAGATACCTGGCAGACTATCTTCACTGTTATTGGCCAGGTTAATTGCTAATATCATCTGTGGTGGTCTTCCTGCATATGCTGAAAACCAAGATTTGTAATACAGTAATACAGCAAACTATCAGTTTAAGAGACTGTTCAGATATCCTGAATGCCCATTAAACCCCAAAGTGCATCATTTGCATCATTTACATAATTTGAATAATGATGCTGTTATGCAAATAATGTCATTTGTATTATTGTGTCATGACACAAATGATGTGAGTTGATGCAAATGATGGAAACTGATGAAAATAACATAAATTGTCTGGAGTACTTTGGATACAGTAGACTCAGTGCAGGCATATCTGAACAGAAGATGTGTCTATTGTATCAAAGTCCATTAAGCTGAGGTCCAGTAAACCAAAAGCTTATTGGAAGTGAAGCATTATAAAAATATGTGACATAGATATAAATTCATACATCTGTTCAGAATTCTGTTCTTGGAGTGTTCCAGGCTTGAGTTTCTCTTTGTAATTCAACTCATCTATCAGGAACTGGCTCTTAATACATTTTCTGTAGTAGTTCCATAGAGGACTTTGTCAAAACTTGTCTGTGGAAAGCAATATAAGGTGAGCCCAGAGTTAGGAAACAGGAGCAGTGTAGCCTGAACTAAATAATAAGTTAGAAATAAGGAAGGACGCACACACAAAAATACAATTCAGGACTGAAGAATAACAAAGATACAGGGGCATACATCTTGTTCAAAATCTTCCCCTAGAAGGGAAGATTGGAGTTTGGGTGGTAGTTATCCAGAGTAGTGGACTAAGATAGGGTGTCTTCAAGAGGGGTTGCGCCACTTTCTCCCTCAAGGAAGACAGCACAACCTCCTCCTTAAGTAAATATTAACCACCTCTCAAATCCAGCTGCACAAACTTTGCCTGGCCACCCTAATAAGTCAGGTAGGGCACAGATTGGGCCCACAGATTGCAACAGAAAGAGCCCTATCCACATACTTAGCCTTTACAAGTTGAAAAGGATCCCATATGGCCTTGCAAGATATAATCTACCTCTTCTGAGGCCTCTACATGCACTTGCAATTGCTGGAAGAGGCTTCTGTGCATGTCTAAGCATGTTGCTGAGAGTCAGTTGGGCGTAGTGATCAAAGACGCTGGGCTAGAAACTGGAAGACCATGAGTTCTAATCCTGCCTTAGGCATGAAGCCAGCTGGATGACTTTGGGCCACTCATTCTCTGTCAGCCCTAGGAAGAGGTAAATGGCAAGCCACTTCCAAAAATGTTGCTAAGAAAACTGCAGGGACTCATTCATGCACTAGGGACATGCCAATGCACCAGAAGTCAAGGCTGACTCAGAGGTACCACCCCTAAAGCCTGTTGCTTCTTTGCTTCATTAAGAGAACCATGTTGCAAAGCAGCCTGTTGAGATGGTGCCTCACACAAGCCTAATAGGAAAGAAAGAAAGAAACGGAGCAAAGGTGAATATTTGTCAATTCAGCTAACTATTTTTGATTTTTGCTTTAAAACTTTGTTTCAGCAACATTGAAGAAAAAGTGTATGAAAGGTGTAAGGGACTGATGAAATGAAAATTAATCATTAATTTTAAAAGCACTTGAGGGGTGGTCATGGCTAAACTTAGGTCAGTTTAAGTGGAAAATGAAGAAACAAAAGAAAACACTTTTGAGAGTGTTGAGAGCTTGATAATGGAGAAATTACTGCATGGAAATGTGAGGTGTTTTAAAAAGAAGAAAACAAAGTAGTGATTTAAAGAGGTTTCTTTCAGAGAGTTATTGCTTGCAAAGAATGGCTGTGGGTTTTGGAGATTGATCATGTGTTCCAGATGCTAGTAAACATGCTTCTAGGGGAAACTGTTAAGTGGGAGCCAAATGGTGTGAAAAAGTGAGGGTGTACGCTACAGGAACTCTTGAAAGGAGCTCATCCTGAGAGACAGAACAATCAGTCTCCGTGGGCAGATGGCGGTGGCAGCAGCGAGTGCCATGGAAGAATCTGGAGGCTAGCTTTTGCCTCAGTGCTCACGTTTGCAAGGCAAAAGTAGGAATAGAATGTTACCCAGGAGTGTTCGTTCATATCCCATTTGTGATATGTATGTATGTATGTGTACACACACACACACACACGGAAAGTGAGGAATGAACAGAGCAAGTTTAATCTGAATGTGCTTTTCAATTGCTTTGCATTGGAAACACGCCTGGGGCTGAGCATACAGTAAAGGTCACAGGTAAAGGGGAGGGGGAGGGGGAGGGGGAGGGGGATCTGGAGAGCAAGAGAGCCAGGCAGATCAGTGAAATGGACAAATTGGAAGGTAAGTCATAAAGTGCACAGAAAAGTTACAGAATAGAAAAAAAGTGCCGTGAAACTGGTTTTGGACCATCGTTAGTGTAGAGATAGTCATATATTGTTTGTGTGTACTTTTAAAATACTCTCTAAGATGAGGGCCCTTTGTCCAGTCAATCTGAATTTTGGCAGGTATGTGCTTAAAAGTCAGATTTAAAGCAAAGTAGATTATGTCATAGTAGAGTAAACATCCAACAATGATTTATAATAGAGCTGAAATATAAACAGACCATGTTTATGAAAACATGTTTAGAGAAAATTAGTAACTCAGTTTGAACAATGCTAGTCTGGACAAAGAGAGCTTGCCATTTATTGTAATTTAAAAAGAAGAAAGATCATTCCCATACATTTGGGTCATTGCAGTGAAGTCCTCCTCCCACTGGTATTTATTTTAATCTCATGCAGTGAGAATATATAGAACATAAAGGGCTCTGCTTCAAATAAGAGTGTGCAATTTATAAATGCAATCTCTAAGCACTTGGAGTACCAGGCCTGGTTTTGTAGGTTACATATGACACCTACAACATATCCCATATATATAAAAGTAGGCAGTACAATTGCTAGCACACCAGTGTATTGCATTTACAATTCATATAGTATTTGATAGGATGGGGTATGCTACATAACATTTTAGGAGCAATTTTCATGATACTAAAACGTATCACTAGATTAAAAAAAAAAAGCTTATCAAAGTGTTGGAGATGAGGACAGGATTTACTCAACACATAGAGACCCATCACCCTGCCTGTAACAGCTATGAACATAATTATGGGAAATTTAATGGAATTGATCAAAGCGCCATTAGGCTCTTACTTTAAAATGGCACAGCTAAGTATGATCAAAACTGAGTGAAATTGATTAGCAAAGAATCATGCAAAATATAACTTGACTTTTGTGGAAGGTAATGGTTTCTCTTATAGAATAGAAGTAGAAAAGTAGGTACTATTGAAAGGACAAAAATAAATTCAGCCAGCTTTGAGAGTCAAATAAGCTGTTCTCCCATCACATGGCTAGTTAGAGGGTTGCAAATATCCCAGTGGTAGCAGATGTATTGTATATTGTATAAAATTTAGCATGAGTCTTGTCTCCCAACCTATTTCACATCTTTCAATATTCAGCAATTTGAGGAGCTGGAATCCTATAAGATCCAAAGTAAATTACCAACAGAGACATAAAGGATTCTAACGAACACTTTGATTCTGGAGTCAAGTATCTTGATCAGGTAATGCTCTATCTGTCCATGAGAATGGCCTTTTACTAGTACTTTGAAGTTATCAGAATATTTTTCAGTGTGGCATAGTAATTCTATAATGTTGAAGAAAATGGATGCATTTTGCAATTGACAATCTACTCAGGTGCCTCATGATGTGTGTACACCAACCAAAATATCTCCACAACTGCATTATAAATTATTCGCTTTTGTGTGAACTGGCATCCTTTATTCAGCCCCAGACATTGTGGCAGTACTTTGAAAAAAAAATATGTTACCAGTTTAGGGGACTCAACTACCTGCTGGTTGTCTGGATGCTTTAAAATACAGAGGCATTCAATAATGCATGTGTGCGTCATGCAGTGATTAAAATGAAATAGGAGATATAGTTTGTTTTTAGTTCTATAATTAGCATTTGCACTGCAAAATAAAGTAGGAATATTATTTTCTTGCACTATACGACTCTCAGAGTTAGGAAAGCTTAACTTTCTTGATTTATATAGTTTAGATGTGCCAGACTATGCACCAAGCTATAAAACATAATGATGTTGAATTGAAAATTGGATTCAATAAACTAAAACACATTATAAAAAGGAAATAAATAATTCATATTCTTTAACCCACTGGAAGGAGATGGATTTTAAGTGTATGTCTTTTGAACTTCTAGTTCATTTACTTATTGCTCCTATACAACGTTCTTATATGCTACATGCCTTTATCAAGAGGCTTCTGAATAGAAAGCCATCTTGCAGGAGGAATTTGCTGCAATGAGAAAGTACAAGGATAAATAAAGTATACGTTGCCAAGGTAAAATGATGAAGAAATCATGGTTCAGAAGAGGACTGGCAACAATTGTGAGTCCTCCCAAATCTTAACTGATTGGTTGCTAATCTTTCCTAGCTATATGGGGATTCTGCTTGAGAAGCAAAATCCAAGTTAGAGGAAACATTTCTGATTGAGGGGCCACACTTTATATTCCTTAGGAGCCTGAGGGCAATGATGTAAAATGAGTTAATGTTTTTCCTTTGGTGGGGGGGGGGGAATTTGGAGGATTGTCAATTTATTAACTTCACTGAAGCCCATTTCCAGGAGCTCAAGCTGGCATACCCAATAGTATGAGGTATGATAGGGCACACTCTCTTTCAGCAAGCAATTCCCCTTAAAAATAAACTTATCCTTGTGAGTCCAGAGGTTAATGAATTTCTGAGGTGGAGGAAAAAAGCTGTTTCTCAAGGTTCATGATAATATTGTGTGTTAGCAGTCAGTATTGTCGGTGCAGATGGGGCCAATGGAAATGTGATTCCTGATAAAAGGTGGGCTATAACTCATAAAAATGGGAAATAATGTTTGGAGAAAGTACATTGCAAACCTGATGTGGGGATCTTTAAATTGAATCCTATGGGGGAGGGAGAACAGAGTCCAGAAAACAGTACAATACCAGAATATGGTACTGGGACTGGTTGGGGTATGCAAGTTGGGGAGGCACCCAGTACTGAGCTCTAAATTCAAAAAGGGATAAGGAAGTTACATGGCCAAAGGATTCCAGGGTCCTATGCAATTGCCCAAGGTACAGAGAAGAAACAGGAAGAACTAGAAGTCTTAATGTAGGAAGGCCAATATGATTGAGTAGGCATTACTGAAACCAGGTGAGATGAAGCTCATGAATGGAATGCAAGGATACAGTTTATACAAAAGGGATATAATAGACAAAAGAGGAGGAGCAGTGGCATTACATGTGAAGGAAGTGCACAAATATATTCAGATCCAGAAATTTGAGCATGAAGATCCAGTTGTTGTTGTTCAGTCATTAAGTCATGTCCGACTCTTCGTGACCCCATGAACCATATTGCGCCAGGCCTTCCTGTCCTTCGCTGCCTCCCTGAGTTTGCTCAGTTTCATGCTCATTGCTTCAGTGATGCTATCTAACCATCTCATCCTCTGCCATCCCCTTCTCCTTTTGCCTTCAGTCTTTCCCAGCATCAGGGTCTTTTCCAAAGAGCTCTCTCTTCACATTAGGTGACCAAAGTATCTGAGCTTGAGCTTCATTATCAATCCTTCCAATGAGCAGTCAGGGTTGATTTCTTTTAAGATTGACTGGTTTGACCTCCTAGCAGTCCAGGGGACTCTTAAGAGTCTTCTCCAGCACCACAGTTCAAAGGCATCAATTCTTTGGCACTCAGCCTTCTTTATGGTCCAGCTCTTACAACCATTCATTACTCCTGGAAAAACCATAGCTTTGATTATGCGGATCTTTGTTGGCAAGGTGATGTCTCTACTTTTTAACATGCTGTCTAGGTTTGCCATAGCTTTCCTCCCAAGGAGCAAGCATCCTTTAATTTCATGGCTGCAGTCTCGGTCTGCGGTGATCTTGGAGCCCAAATAAATGAAGTCTGTTACTGCTTCCATTTCTACCCCTTCTATTTGCCAGGAATTAATGGGTCCAAATGCCATGATCTTAGTTTTTTAAATGTTGAGTTTCAAGCCAGCTTTCGCACTCTCCTCTTTTACCCTCATCAAGAGGCTCTTTAGTTCTTCTTCACTTTCTGCCATTAGGGTGGTATCGTCTGCATATCTGAGGATCCAGTACAAGGAAAGAAAAACAACTTTTTTTTTAATACCCCCAAGTCCATTATCTGGATTATGCCTTTCTGGACTGGGTTCCAGAACTTTTAGGGATGACAGACTGAATAATAATGGGTCTGTCATCATTTGCCCAGATTTGTTGGAAAATCAGCTTGGCCAAGACTGCAAAGACCCTAGTAATTTCTTAGTGCTCTTGCTGATTGGTTCATTTCCCAGAAAACTGGAGAAGAGTCAAGGGGATTGGTTTCCTAGATTTGATCCTACCAACAGGGAAGAGCTGGTAGAAGAAGTAAATGCAGCAGGACTTTTGGGAGGAATCTTGGGATTCAAGATAGTACAGAAAGGGACATTTGAGCATAATTGTACATGCATACTAGAGCACAGGATATCCAATTTCAACAAGCTTAGATAATACTAGGCAAAATTGTGGAACAGATGATTAAGCAGTCAGTTTGTGAGTATGTAGAAAAGAATGGATTGCTTGACAGGAGTCAACACAGATTTATAAAGAACAAGTCAGGCCAAACCAACCTGCTTTCCATTCTTGACAGAGTAACCAATTTAACTTGACCAGGGGAATGTGATGAACATAGTGTATCTTCCCTTCAGAAAAGCTTTTAACAGAATCTTCCATGAAATTCTTGTAGAAAAGACGACAATATGTGGGCTGGACAATGCTACCATCTGATGAATACAGAGCTGGTTGAAAAATCATACCCAATTAGCCTTCAGTAGCTCCATGTCAAGCTGCAGGAAAATGTCAAGTGGCATATTGCAGGCCTCCACGAGGCCCTGTGCTCTTCAACTTATACTTGGATGAAGATGCAGAAAATATGATAATAAAACTTGCAGATGACACAAAAACAGTGGAGATAGCAAACATATTAGAAATTAGTATCTCTCACTTTCACTGTCTTTCTTGAGGTATATAGGAGCCAGATGCAACAGCTAATATATGTCTTATCCTGAGTTTTTATATAGCATTAGCATAGACTTACCACTCTGAAATTTTGAGAGTCACTAGGAATTCTCTAGAAAGTTTCTCTGTATCTTTATATGCCTAACCTTTAAGCAAATCAGTGGGGAGCAGCAGTTCATAAACTTCAAATAGATAATCCTTTTTTGTTTTGTTTTAACGGCAATAAACAACAAGGGTATCATTATCTCTTTTATTTGGTGCCATTCCCCATTTCCAAATACTCTCAGAATAATAGAGAATATTAACTGAAATGAGGTTCCATGGTAGAGGGATGCAGATTCAGGCTAGGCTTAAAAGGAGCAAAGTGAGAGTACTGTTCTAATATATAATCTCTGGAGAGAGCTCTTTTGCTGGGAAAGGTGGAAGGAAAGAGGAGATGAGGATGACTAGCAGGAAGGTGGATGGACTCAGTTACAGTGGCAATGGGTGGACGGTTGAAAGACCTGGAGGACCAGGTTGGGAAAGATTGGCATGGAGAAAATCTACCTATGTCATCGCTAGGAATCAACACCAACTTGATGGCACATAATCAATTGATCTAATATACATAGAGAAAAGAGAATGGGTTGTTTGCATCTGTTTCACTGTAAACATCTGCAAGTAATAATATATCTATATAAATCTGTGCTTAGGCTATATTCAAAATATTATGGGCTTTGCTGATCCCCCCTAACTTCAAAAGACCAAACTGCCATAGACCAAATTGGAAAAAGTATAGGAAAAATGGTTGATAAATTATAAAGTCACGGGCATCTTCCCTACAAGTAAAGACTAAGCTTTGCAGATATTTTAGCTGACTAAACAAAGATGATTTAAGGTAGAATGCATGACAGAGAGTTGGGAAATTAGGGGTAATGTGGGAAACTAGAGAGATTTTTTTCATTTTCTCTATAATGATAGATTTTATGGCTATCCAATATAACTGATTCACACCATTTATAATTAACTTATGGAATTCATTTAGGGAAGATGAATCTAAGAAGGAATTTTATTCAGAGAAACTAGCTCCAAAATATTTTAAAATCTATCTATCTATCTATCTATCTATCTATCTATCTATCTATCTATCTATCTATCTATCTATCATCTATCATCTATCATCTATCATCTATCATCTATCATCTATCATCTATCATCTATCATCTATCATCTATCATCTATCATCTCAATGCTAGTAATGAATGGATGGGTGGGTAGGGGGATCTGTGATTGCCATAATATTGAGCTGCATGTGGTCTTCTGGCTGTCCACAATGGAAAAATCTGGGTCTTCCATCTGTCTGTCAATCATTTCCATTGTTCTCAGCCTAGCAGCAGAATTTTTGACCTCCCACAATTTGTTTATAACTTTCAACTACTAAGAAACCCTGGTCTGATTCTTCTTTGCTCTGTGGGCTTTGCAAATATTATTATTTAATCCCCAGCTCCTTTGACTCTAGGGCAGAATATACAATCAAAGTTGTAAATATAGCCCTGTGCCCTGTTTATGGGGAGGCCCCCATGATGAGGGAGCTGTGACTGTGACAGTTGAGTGTAAGTAGGAGAAAGGGAAGGGGAGGGTCCCCTAGTCCTTTCTTTCTCTGAAGAGAAACCATTGCAGAGCAATCTTGAACCCAAGTTATGCTCTTCCTCCAGTCAGACACAGAGGAGGACCTTCTCTCTCCCTCTCATTCAGAATGCACATGTGTATGTATGCAGCAGTCATGCCCCCTCCCCTCAGAAGACTCTTGGCTCCTCTCTTTCTCTCTCAAGTATATCATCCAGGGTTATAAAAATCAGGATAACTACTAGATAGCAGCAGAGAGCTAGATTTTACTGAATCTTTTGCTGCCATCCAGTTAGATGGTAGGAAGAAGAAGGAAAAGAAGGAGAAGGGAATGGCCAGCAATGATTGCCAGGGAAGGAACCAGGACTTCCAAGAGAGCCACTTTCAGGGTAGGCTGAAGGCAACAGTGGCCTTGAGAACAGCAGCTAAGGTGGTAGTGGTAACAGCATTTCCCCCTCTGTCCTTCTCCTATAGCCCTGACTGGTCCTGCAGTTGGAATGCAGAGATGTAAGAAAGGAAGGAGAATTTCAGCTAGAACAAATGCTGCAGCACAACCTTCAAATCATTTGTCATTTCTCTTCCCACCAAAATGAGCTGTTCTCTCCTCTCCTCTCTCAAATCAGGGCACAACTGCTGCCACCTCATGAAAGGGAGCAGTAAAGTTTCTCTCTAGAGATAATGAAGTTGCCAAGTCTGCAGCTGCCAGGTTGGTCCCTTAAGAAATCAGAGCAATTGGAGAGACGGACAGCTTTAATTGGAACAGGATGCGTTGTTGCAAGCATGCAAGATTTTAAACAGACTCCAACAGATTGATCTTTTACAGCTTCCCAGGCCACTTTCCATCTGAAATGATGTCTGTATGTGTACATATACTTGCCTTTCCTCATGCCTTGCGTGTTTCTTCGCTCCTTTCATGTTAATTTCCTCCACTTTCAGCTAAATTGCAAACTCAGTAGGGTGGAGTTCTCGTTCTCTCTCTCTCTCTCTCTCTCTCTCACACACACACACACACACACGCACGCACGCATGCACAGACATGCACACACAGAGATACAGACACTAGTAATAACCCTGCTAGCTCAGGGAAAGACCTATATTGGCCAGAATTGTTTGTTACAGCAGCCAACCCATATCTTTGGAACTGTAAAGGCAAGATAAGAAGGTGACAGCCTTCTACTGCTTCCTAAAAAGGGGTATCGAGGACCATGCTGCTTCTGATCATGGTAGAAATACACAGCCATGGTAACTAGTATCTGAGGAAGGCTCATATTCCAAAGATGTCTCTAGTCACTCTTAAAGGCATCACAGTTGGTAGCTGTCACTACATCTTATGGAAATGAATTTCATACTTTAAGCAGAGTGAAACATTTTCTTTTGCCAGTGCTAAAGCTTTCAGAATTGATAATTCCAAGACCTAACAGTAAGTGGCCCGAAGGCTCATTTCCTCCATACCCTGCACCATTTTATAAACATTGATATATATATCAATTATATTATCATTTGTGATCCCTGGAATGAATGAGCCGTTTTCACTTTTTAAAAACTTGCACACTGTGACAAGTTTTCATCATTTACCATATTTACCATAACTTCAAGATCCCTGCATACGGTTAGGTTTTTTTTTTTTTAAATTCCAACATGCATTGATTCAGGAGTATTTGTAATCTTTTCACTATTACAATTCTGAATGGTTATAGAGTATTTTACTGCTTATACCTAATCCAGGTTATTTACAAATGAATAAAAAATGATTTCCATAAATCCTTTGGGAACTCTATTTCTTGCGTCCATCCATTGTAACACATGCCAATTTATTCCTACTCTCTATTTTTGTATTTTATCAAGTTATATAGGATCCACCCTCTTATCCATGACTTGAATTACAGGATCACCCCGTCCCCTTCAGTGTTCCTAATTAACCAAAGGAACATATTTTTTTTCCCCTATAAAATTTCACAAGATCACTTTTCATGAGATTGTGAGCAATCTCAAGTGAATCTTATGAGATTTTACTTTCTTTTGTGGGGAGGTGTCCCAGGCTTCTATGAAAGTTGCCACTATACAATGGCATCCAGGGTCGGACAAGATTGCCAACCAGTATTATGCCATCTGCATTTATTTAGATTTTTTGGTAAGAGACTTAACTCAATTTGTATACCTCTTTGGTTCCCAGCTGTGCTGGAAAATGCAGTGGATGAGACAACAGTCTCAAACATGCAAACTATGAACATTTTTTTTTTTCAGAGATTCATTGGATGTCCCTAAAAATACTGAATAAAACATTACTAATTATTCCGAAGGGTTCATCTGCTTTTCTATTTGCAGGCTGCACCAGAATGAATCATAACTGGGTGTATTCAATCATTTATCCTGTTTAATGCAATAAACCTTGGGTTTGAAGAGCCAAGTTGTTGTTTTTTATTTAAATGTCCAGTTTACCTATTTTATCTGTTCTCACAGATTCAGTGAGCAGCATAAAAATCAAGGTTCTGTCTTGTGTATGTCCTTGTGTACAAGTGCAGAACCTATTTCGTGAATTTATTTTCTTAAATAGGAAAACTTTCCTGTGAACATTTCTCTTGACAAGGGCAAATGTAATGCATGGCATTAAAAGCTGATCTTAAATTATAACTTTTGGGATCTCAGTAGGGGTGACTCGTAGATCTCAGTAGGGAGGTAACTTCACACTCACTTTTACAGGTTTAAAGGAATATTTTAAGATGTGTTTTAAGTGAGAGTTGAATGCAAGACTGGCTAAGATCTTTTAAGAGTTACTGCTGTGAGATGGGTGGCTCTATAAATTGTAATAAACACTTTTAAAAAAGCATGCTAAAGATTGGATGCTGACATTCCTTTCCTGCCAGGGTGTGTTTAGCCAGTCTGCCATCTATTCAAATAAAAGATGTAACAAGAAACCTCACAATTAAGTCTCAAGGTTCTCCCATGGAATGCAGCTCTAACAACTTTTATAGAGCTTTGGTGGTAATTTATGTATTGCTTGGTTAACCACACAAATGAATTGCGGCATACTTCTTGTCATTCAAAACTATATGTATGTAAAAAAATTGAAAACTGAGGCTCTCTGTGGGTACCTGTCTTTATAGTACTGAGTTGTTGGAGCTGGTTGAAATGGCATTTTAGGACCTTCCTGTTGTGAGCACCTTTCTCCCTGCCTCTCCTTTAGCAATTATGCCTTTGAAATACTTCCATTGGAACTTAGGTATGAAAAAAGCATAGGATGGGTAGGAAACCTGGTACCCCAAACAGCAATACAATACCCTCAAAATTCCTTTCCTTGGCGCCTCAACAAACTTTTTTTTTAAAAAAATAATGTTTAAATTAAAAATAACAGGGTACCTGGCATTCTGAAGAATACAGTGCTGATTTATAACTTCACCTTTATTTGCCTGAGAGGGTGTCCACCTGCCCAGAAGGTAGGCTGGAATGGCTGAATGAATTAGCAGGGAGAAAAGGTGCCAAGTTCCTGTTAAGGTAAACTAAGATAGTTTGTGACTACCTACAACTACCATGGTAACTATTCTATGCTTAGGCAAGCCCACCCTACCCCCTTGGCAGCTTTTTGTGCAAGTGTCTTTGGCATGCCCCCAAATTCCCAGTACTACCTGACCACCAAAAATGAGTTATCCCAATGTATAGAGCTCTGTCGTTCATCTGCAGAGCCACCCAACAGTTTGTACTGCAGCTTTTCCTTTGCTGTAACAGCCCATGCAATCTTAAGGCAGCCTTTCTCATTCTGGGGTAGAATTCTACTAACCAAGGAGCAGGATGAGAAATAAGGACATAACATAGCACGGAAACTCTCTCTTTGTGTATTCATTTGGCTCTCCTCGCGCTCTCTAGTATGCTTTTTTCCCTCAAGTTCTAAAAGAGGAATATGCAACTTCTATCAACTCAAGAGACGTACTCGTGAAATGACAAGGCTGTGTTCCAAACATGGGTCCAATTTTATGGGGTTGGGTTGGGCTTTTTAAAGAGTCAAATGAGTGTCAAGACTTCTGCTGCCTTGTGGTCCACAGTTTCACATGCCGTGCACTCCCGTCACTTTTTTCCCTGATGATTTCCATCATGTGGCACATCTCCCTGCTGTTGGTGTGACTAGAAAGGAGGAGGCAGAGAGGTTTGCGTTTGGATCCTGGACACTTATGCCACTGCTGTGGCTCTTCGTTGCCTGCACTCTAACAAGGAAAGAGTGGAGTGACTGAATGGCCACAGCAGGGTCATGGTGACAGTGGAGGCAGCAGCAGTGGAAACCACTTCTGGTCTTCTTCTTTCCCCACTGTATAAATTGGGATTTCCTGGGAATGAGTTTTTGGAGGGGACATGCTGCCCAGACTGTGACAATCTCAGTCAAATGAGGGCAGTTGGCAAGTTTTCAGAATTAAAAAAATGGAAGTCTCTCTAGCTACCTTGTCTGCTTTTAAAAGCAAATCAGAGTGGATTTTATCTGATCCACACGTTTCTACCTAAGATAAGGCCCATTCATTTCAGAGGGTTTTATATTCTGTCTGCGTCTACATGCATCTCTGTGCTGTTAAGGCAACTTCATACTTCACATAATCCAGAGTAAGGTTTCTTTGATTTCTCTTTCTTCAAACCAGGTAAAAGTGATGGTGGTGTGAGTGGGAACATTGTAAAAGAGGCTAGCTTCTTATAGCAATCTTCCCCAGATTTAACTCAGCATTTAAGAAAAAAGATGGAATAAGTATGCTCAGAGCATGTTTTGTTTAGTCATAAAATGATGAGCAAGGAAAATCATTAGATGCACTGAGGATTTATTAATGAGATGGTTTCCAAATTTCCCATCTAGTTAGTACGATTTTTTTTCACTTGATTGGGGAAAAAAAAGATGCTGATGAGAAGCCAATGTCTCTTTTCTTTTGATTGTGTGTCCTGCATACCATTTGCTTCACAATTCCTTTACATATACCACATCTGGTTAGCCTTCAGCTCAAGCCTGAAATGGATATTGTGTCCTGTTGTCAGACTGAGAATTTTTTAAAAAGTTATCTAAGGAATCCATGTCTTGGTCCTACAGTGATGGCATCCATTTGTAGAAATTAAACTAGAGCAGCCTGATATTCTTACTGATATTCTTTCTGGTTCAGATTAGATTATATGTCTTCTCTGATCCAATTTAGCACATAGATGCCCTATGTCACCAGGCTGGGATATAAATTGTTACAATAAAATAATAAAACAAATGGGGAGGGAGTGGCAAGTATGTGTATTTCTGTGCAATCCCTGCCTATGATTTTAAGAAAAGTCTCTTCCCCTTCCCCGTATGCTCTCTTCTCCATTCAAAGAATGTGCAAAGTGTTTACAGTAACAGATGCAGTGCAGTTAAGATTAGGAACTATAAATAAAACATTGATATTCAAAGAGAAGAAAAATACCCAAGGACAATACATCCTCTTCAAAAACAAACAATAACACAAACAGAAAAGATGGTACTCCTCCTTCCCAGATTGAAAACCACTTCAGAAGCAAGACTGGTGGGAAAACGTGTATATTTTTCTGCCAGCGGAAGTACCAAAGAGATGACATCTTGTATTTTTCACCTGTGTGCATGGAACTGTACAAAAGTAAGGAGAGTGCAATGGTTCCATCTCCCAGTCTCACAAAGGCAGGGCTGGTAAGCCAAGTGAGCAAGAAAGAGCTCCTGTTCCCACTTACTCCTCTTCGTGCATTGAGTGGAAAAGTAATCTGCAGTCTGACCTTTTGTGTTAGTCGACTTTTCCTAACAGTCGCCTATAATTGGCGTTTAGCTTTCTGATCAGTCGTCCCCGCCTATCCTTTATGGTGCCAGGTTAGCAGACCTTGAAACAATGTTGTAAAATATTGTAAAAGTTAATTTTGTTCTTGCCATGAAAGTGGCTTCTTCCAGATTCATCCAAGTTGTATTAAAGATGTGACAAAGTTTTTACATTTTCGGTTAAAAATACCGTAACGTCTCTCTGCAGTGAGATGGGTGGTGACAAATTTGAAATATAAATAAATAAATAATACAGCCCTTAAATCAAATCTATAATCCTGAACTAAACAGAGATCACCTTGGTTTCTTCCTCTGGTTTCCAGCTGGCAACCCTCACCTGTCAAGCGGCTTACAGATCCCACTGAGAATTCTGTCCCAGGAAGGAATCCTCAGACCCAGCAGTGTTGAGTCCAGCTGTAGCCCTGTAAAACAGAAGGCTTCCGTCCTTTCTTATTAATCAGGATATCACATATACATTGTACTTTCACAAATTCATGAAGCTTGTACAAACTTTCATTTTGCCACAAATAGATTCTCTACATCCTTTAAATGTTAAAATAAATTCAGCAAAAGGAAGCGTTGTATGTCATTTATATAGTGAGCCACTTAGACTGGAATCCCAGGTACGAGAAGAAAAGGATTTCCTTGTTGTAGTTGTTCAGTCGTTAAGTTGTGTCCGACTCTTCGTGACCCCATGAACCATATCATGCCAGGCCTTCCTGTCCTTCACTGCCTCCCTCAGTTTGCTCAGTTTCATGCTCATTGCTTCAATGATGCTATCTAACCATCTCATCCTCTGCCGACCTCTTCTCCTTTTGCCTTCAATCTTTCCCAGCATCAGGGTCTTTTCCAAAGAGTCCTCTTTTCGCATTAGGTGACCAAAGTATCTGAGCTTGAGCTTCATTATCGATCCTTCCAATGAGCAATCAGGGTTGATTTTGTTTCAGATTGACTGGTTTGACCTCCTAGCAGTCCAGGGGACTCTTAAGAGTCTTCTCCAGCACCACAGTTCAAAGGCATCAATTCTTCGGCACTTAGCCTTCTTTCTGGTCCAGCTCTCACAGCCATACATTACTACTGGAAAAACCATAGCTTTGACTATGTGGATCTTTGTCAGCCTAACCCTAACCCTAACCAAAATGAATATGAGATGACTTTCTATGGTCACATTTACATGTAGGGGTGGATGTTGAGACAGTGGTTGATAGGGAACTGTAGCATTGATGGAATAGTTCATCAGAGGCATACAAAACTCAAAGAACAGTTTAATTAGATGCACTGGTGAGAATGGAAACACAATAGGTACACAATTACTCCATATGCTCTCAGTTCTGAACCCTGAATCCTGAAAATACAGTACCTTCAGGGTTAAGCAAGAGTTTCATATACTGAAAGTGACAATGCCATAGATTTCACTAACAGTAATTCCATGCACATTTCACCCATGATCTTATTTGACATGAATAGAGAAATTGAGCCCTGCAATTTTTTCCCTGGACAGTTACATACTACCCAGAGTTTAATGCTAACTTCTTGCAGAATCATGTTCCCATTTGAAAACCAAACAACCCAAATTGAGAGAATGATAACAAATATAACAAGACCTCGTACAACATGGTAAACAATGGTTCATTTTAATTGTAGCTTCTTTCATATATAGTGTTAAGCTCTAAATCTTGGTTTACAAACTAAACTAGTTGGATACATCATGCTAAGTCAGAGAAAAACAAATTAAATTATGGCTTAGCATGATATGTAAACCTAATATATGTGTGAGAGCAACAATTTTTCTGCAAGACAGGATGAGGAAAATACCAGTGCTGCAAATTAACTAGTGTGAAATAATGTGTGTGTGTGAGTGTGTGCGCGTGCATGAGAGAGTTCCAAACACAGAGAATGTGCATCAAATACACCATCATCTTTATTTGTTTCAGATAAGTGTATGTACTAGGGGTAGTCCTTGTTTAATGCCCACTCATTCAGCAACTGTACAAAGTTATGACAGCACTGAACTAGGGGTACTTATGTCAGGTCCCCGTAGTTGTGGCTGTGGCAGCGTCCCTGAGGTGACATGATCACAATTTGGGTGTTTGGAACCAGCTCACAGTTATCCTGTCACAGCATCCCATGGTCACATGATCTCCATTTGCAACCTTCTCTGCCAGCTTCTGGGAAGTAAAGTCAATGGGGAAGTCGGCAGGAGGTGACAAATGGCGTTCATGTGACCGCGGGATTCTGTGATCTCACGGGATTCGCCTAATGACAGCAACTGGGACTGCATGAACTGCCGTAAGTCAGTACAGTCACATGACATTGCGCCTTATGACTGTGTCACCTAGCGATGGAGTTCCTGGTTAGCATTGTAAGTGAGGACTACCTGAATAACTGAGTCACCGATTAGTACTTATATAGAGAAGGTGGGTTATTTCATATCAGTCAGTGCATTTAATTAAACTGATCTATTTTTCTTTGTTGGTGAGGTGTCCCGTTGAACTTCAGATCAAATTCATCGTGACAGGTTATTCAACTGATGTTGTCAGGAGACTCTCACTTGCACATCTGGATTCACTGCCCTTAAATTCAGTGTTTGTGGCCTCACATTTTTTATGATACAATTTCATCAATACTTTTTTTTTTTTTTTAAAGTACAAGCATTTCCTTTGAAAGTGGCTTCACTCAAGGGTGTCTGTTCGCACCAGTCACTGCTTACATTAATTGCAACACAACAACTGAAATCAAGACATAACTCCATCTAAAAGCCAACAGGAAGTAAATTGCATGTTGCAATTTATGTATGTGACAGGTTTTGTTTTATTATGTGATCATTTCAAAGAGTTTTGTATACAGTATATTTTAATTTTTGTTAATTTTAATTCTTTTGATTTGAGAAACCAAGTTTTCATGCATAACATCTAAAGAACTGTGCATCAGGCAGTTTCCTTAACTCTTTCCATGACTTGCAGTCAGTTATGGAACAAGTCTATGACTATATTGTAAAGTTATTTTAAATTTCTTATTATTATTACAGATATGCCTCACTTTCTGTCAGTGGCAGGAGGACAGGTGGTCTGAAAGACAGGGGTGAGGGTAACAGTAATTTTAGTGATTATCAGTTTTTGTTCATTGTTTTCTAACAGTTGTAATGTTCTTTAATGGTAGTTATTGGTGTTTAGATTTCTTCTGTAATCCAAGACAGGATAAGTGTTCTGAACCCTTCTGAGTTGCCAGCCAGAGTTTATTTATCAGAATAGAAGTATTATTTTTTTTGTAGCGTGCGTCTTATTGAAAACAAATGTTCTCATCAGAAAGCTGAAAGATAAGGAAGCTTGTAGAATGCCAGCATTAGTATCTGACAGAATATTTCCTTTTCTCTGAGAAATTGAGACCTTTGGTAAGCTCTATAAACCCAATGGGTGTGGGGGGGGGGGGGGAGAGAATACCTAAAGCAGAGGGAAACCCATTTGCTCCCCACTGTTTTACTGTACTTGCTTTCAAAATATATATAAGGAAGATTCAACCTCAAACAGAGATACAGAAAAAAAAACCCTTAATAATACTACTCCATTGTTATAAAAGAGATTTTTTTCCTCCTTTATCTTTCACTATTTGATAGTAGTACAGTATAATAAGATATTTTCCATGAACTAGTGATTTGTACATTTTGTGTGTGTGTGTGTGTGTTTGTGTTCAGTATTGTCTTTGAAAAAAATTATCTCCGTTATTTTATTTTGGGGTTTCCTTTTTTCTGTTTAGTTTTTTTTTTTTTGTAGTTTATTAACCATCATTAGTATTTCATTGTTTGTTTCACTGTTTTTGTATTTTTGCATTCTGTGTATTTTTTCTTGTAATGTTGCTATAAAATGTAATAAAATGGAGAAAAATAAATGAAAAATAAAAAAGAAGGATTCAGCCTCTAGTTCAAGTGTGGGCAATCTTTTGATGGGTAGGACCAACATTTAACCCATTAAACCCATATATCTATGGATATAACGGAAGATGTAAGAAGAAGATAAGAAAAATAATGGGAGCCTGTTTTCTATAGTGTTTCAACAGAAAGAGATCTTTTAAGAAAAAAATTGATAATCATATCTAAATTGGTTACAAAGAAAGAACATTTGGGCAGTCATCAGATAGATTAGGTCATCATTGGCTGGATTCATACATTGCTGTAAACTCAACTCTGATTTGTGGTTCATTTGGTTGAAAATGTAATAAAAACAAATTAATCTAATCTAGATACACTGATGCCTGATTAAACCAGATTGGGATTATGCTGTCATTGCATAATAGCATGTAGCATTGCATAATTGCATGTGATATATTTAATTTTTGTTCTTGGATAAGTGGAAGGAATTTTATGATTAATAGGGCTGCAGAGATTTTTGTAGGGGCACTTAAGCTTTGAATGAAACAGTTCTTTGAAGGAATGCTCTGCAAGAAAGTGGCAGATCCCTTATAATTAGTGGAGTGGAGCAGCTATGGTGCTTCTCTGAGTAGCAGGGACTTGTAGACCCCAAGATCTACAAAAGCCTCAGTCTGCAAAGTGAAGCATCTGATTGAGGGAGGTCAGCCCTGCATTGACCTTTTGTTGAGGTGGACCATTTGCTTCCAAAAAGTGCTTTGCTGCTCCAGGCAAAATATTTTATTTATTTATTTATTTGACTTGTCCCCGCCCATCTCCCCACAACAGGGGACTCTGGGCAGCTTACAACAAACTAAAATCAGAAATACAATTAAAAGTGATAAAAACCAAACATTACAAAAATAAAAAAGCTAAAAAATCCAAGAGGCCGATAGGGGCCACACCAGGCCGCTAAGGGGCCAGCCAACCCCATTTCTGATATCCTCCCTCCCTGCCCCAGGCCAGATGGCAGAGCCAGGTCTTCAAATCCCTCCGAAAGGCCTGGAGTGAGGGGGCCTGTCTCACCTCACCTAAATTGTCTCTAGAAGGGGAAGTGCCACATTGAGGCAACGTAGACACAACGCTAGTCTACAAAGACCTAATTATGAATTGATATTTGGGAACTAATATTCTTTGCCAGATCAAAAGAATCATTATTCTGCAATCAATTCCTTGTTCAAAAGGTAATTGTGAATTCTACATTTAAGATTTATTCTTCAAATGTTGATAGCAGAACTGAATTTTGTGTATAAAAGTTCATCGCAGTTATACAGGTAAACCTCTGGATTATATTGTCTTGTATGTATGTAGAGAAGGGTATCAAAGAAGAATCTTTTCCCTCTCTCTTTTTTTCTCTCATTTGTTCCTGACTTCTGACAGAAAATAATATTGTGAGAACAGGACTAACAAGGAAGAAGTTACAATGAACATTATATTACAACTTGCCGTTTTAAATTACTGGGAAAATGTATATTTGAATAATTAATCCCAAATTCAGGTGGGATCAAGGAGATCCAGATTGTTGTTGCTGTAGTAGTAGTAGTTGTTCCTCTTCCTCCTCCTCCTTGGTATATGTATCTGGGGGTGGGTGGGTCATTTAAGCTACGCTAAAGAAACACAGAAATCTTTCTAAACACAGCAAAACTGAAACCCTATGTTGCCTTTTTGAGTATTTATTTTTCCAGAACAGAGCTGTCACTCCTTTTTTTCCACTAATGAATTCATTTGAGCAACAATACACAAGAGCATTCACAGTGTGAATGTTGCTTACAGGACTTTCAAGGAAAGTGTACCATCAAATTAAGCATTCTTGTAACCTCACAGGGGCTCATCTAGGAAAACATTTGGTTTTCATTTGGTGCCTGTGTGTTTTTGGCTTTAGTTGTCATCTTGACTGATATATTAGTCCATAGCTTTAAAAATCTCTGGAATTGACTTTTTTGGAGTGCGGAAGGGCTGTAGCTGATTTTTAATGAAATGTTTATTGGACAGACATAGACTTGGGTGGATATTCATTTTTTGAAATACTATCCAATGGTAGATTTTCTTAAAAATTAAGATTGTTTTGAATACTGCAAACCTATCTAAATTGCAGTCTGATGCAAATGAATAGTTGCTGTCTTGAGATGAGCAGATATAGCTTCCTAATAACAGGAAAAATAGCTTTTGTGCTATGGGGGCAGACCCAAAGGTCTTCTCCTTCATATTGCAAAACAACCATGACATTTAGAAACAATTTCATCTCTAGCATAAGATTGCACTGCCCAGCTTCACTCAAGGAGAGCTTCTAAATAGGAATATATTCTATAACTGATGTGATTGCAAATTATTCTATTTCTTTATTTCAAAAGAAAGGATGTTGCATCCAGCATTAAATTAACATAACATTGACTGGAAGATGGCCACTAGCACATTTGCTCCTGTAGAAGATTTATAGCAGGTAGGTTCATCAACGTCAAGTAACCAGGCTAACTGAAGAGAATTGCTGTGTTCAGAGGCACCTCTGATTGCAGCTCTTAACTTTCCATCCTGCATATAGAGTTCACAAGGGCTGTTAGTTGGCAATTGCTGGAATCAAGAGTGGATTCTGACTGGAATCACATATTGCACTAAGTTACAATTTGGCTTATTGGTTTTGAGTTAGTTTTTTGTGTGAATCCATCTAGTGTGGTTTGTAAGCCATGGTTTATGGCTTAGCATGTTGTGTGAATCCAACCAATTGTTTATCCAACAAACCATGGTTAAAAGAGTATGGTTTAGTTCAATGTGTGAAACCAGCCTTTGTCTAATAGAGCAGGAAACCTATGACTTTCCAAATGCTGTTTGATGCTGCAATGGAATGTGAGAATGACCTTGGAAGATGGGAGGGAAGAGATGCTGCCTAGGGAATGATCTGATAAAAGGGGGAGGAGCCCCCAACTGAGCAATGGACAAAGAAAGAAACTTAGAAAGGACCCGCTGATCAGGTGGGAAAAAAGGATGGTGGGAAATGTGTACTTTCAGACTTGGAAGATTTTGTTAATGTAGCCTATCAATAAAATATTCATGACTTGCTTCCTTGACATTACTTGCTTCCTTTTTCTTTATCCAATATTCTCAAAAATGTCCCAGGGATTTGGTGGCATAGATACATAATATCTGATTCTAGGCAATTGTGTCTTCTGGAAATCTGCTTTTAGAAATAGTAACACCAGATAAAAATAATGTTGGCTTTTAAGTATGGGCCTGTGAAAAGACTTACAGTACAGTAGTCCTTGCTATTTGAGTAGTTTAATTTGTGAAGAACTCAGCTTAAGAACAAATATAACATGCTGCCAGTCACCTGACACAGCAAACATTTGGGAACCACTGTAAGCCAACATTTATTTTTAAAAAAAATAAAGCAAAACTCCCACATAGTATGTGGGAGAGGCATCCCTAACCTTTGGATTGCTGGTACGCTCCCAGGACTTCCAGTGCTGAAATCTGGTGGCAAAATTGTTCAGTGATTAAAAACTTAAAAATCAAATCCTTAACTATATGTCAGATTTGGGTGGAATTGCCTTTGTGGGGGGTGTTTTGGAGGAGGGATTGTGAACACATCTGAACGTCTTTCACTTTGTGGAATATTACCTGGGACAAGGCATTCCAATGCCCACTATGGGTTTCAGCCATTAAAAGGATCACCAACTATGCTGTACCATATAATGGAAGTTACTGTTTGGATTCTTTTAGAGATTATATTTTGGAGGGATTCCGCTCACATGATTTTTTAAGGCAGTGATCATTAAACTACAAACTATCTCATTCTTGAGTTTGTCAACTTTTTCCCCATCATCAGGTATTTTTACCCAGATTTCCCTTAATTTTCCAGAAAGATGTGACAAGGTGTTACAGTATCACTTTTTGAAGATTGCTTTTAAAATAATCTTTTTTCTCCCTAATGCTTCATATATGACTGCTGAGCAAGTCGTAGTTTTAAATTTTCAGTTGTCTGATTTGATATGAATGTGTGTTATAATGCAACACTTGTTCACTTAAACATTTGAAGTGATAACTTTTTAGGAAATAGTTTTAGGTCTTGAAAGGAAATGAAGTGTCTGAAAGAAATTTGTGTTGAGTTTCTTGACTCTGTATAAATATAAAAAAGCCTAGCATATTCTGTTCTAGGATACAGAGTGAGGCATATTCTACATGTTGGTCTCAGATCTACCCTAATTTCCTGCTATACTGTCACAAATGGCTATTTAAACATGTATAATGCAATTGCTTTAATGTCTTAAACCAGTTTTTCTTTTTAATCAGGAAAAGTTTGCCAAATTCCTTAATTAGGCAGACTGTATCAGACTGTATTCAGACAGTTAAGCTAACAGTTATTGTAATGTTACTCAGATGTTGATAAACATACAGTATCTAAATACCTTTCACCAGGGTTTTTCAACCTTGGTAACTTCCAGCTATGTGAACTTCAACTCCCAGAATTCTTATTAATAGACTTGCTGCCTGTGGAATTCTGGGAATTGAAGTCTACATGCCTAAAAAATTGCTGAGGCTGAGAACCCTGCCCTCAACTAACATATCTAATATTCAAATGGGGAGGAATCGTTACAAGAACATCAGAATAGAAGGCCTTTTAACTGAGTGGATGATTTAGGAAAGCTTTCTGAGTTTGCCAGGGAAATGCATAGTTTGCTGCCAAGGGCTGCTATAGGTTCATGCTATAACTCCTTTATCATTCTATTTATACAGAGAGAAAAGTCCATCTGTGGGTAAGAGATTTGGCAGAAATCTCTTCAGCTTGTAGCTTGATCACTGCAAGTAAAATCAGTATCAGTATATAAATAATAGGAAGGGAATGCCCCCCCTACATTTATTCTGAGAGAAAGTTTTGAATGTTATTATCTGGAACTTACTGGCAATTTATTCTTTTTTATTTTAATAGGATATTTGAAGGAAGAAGGATCTATATTTAAATGATCAAACCTTCTTCAGTCATGCTTCTCACTCAGCTAAAATTATAACATTTCATGCCTGCTCCTCTCACTTAAATAAATGTTTCTATTATCATGAATGGATTATTTTCATTGCTTCCATACTTAAAATTATATTATTCAAAAGATATCTCAGTTGATTAACTGGTATCGTCTATATCTTCTATTAAACATGATGTTAAGCTTATGAAAGGCTATATGCTTATCTAGTATTCCAATAGAACTTACACCTTTTAAAAATAAAACTCTGCTTTATCCTGTTTATACATATCTGCCGTATACTGGGTCACAACTCTTGCTTCTTATAGACGGGCATGCCAAAGTCGTTTTGTGTTGGAATAAAATGCTTGCTTATCAGAAACTTGATTCAGGCTTCTGCAGTGTGGCCAGGCCAGTGGCCGACACACGAACCAGAAACCTAGGATGAGGGAAGGTACCATATAATAAAAGCACCTAAAAGCACGATAAGGCGATCACTGCTTGAAAAATACCTGATGCTACGTAAGCAAGTAGGGAAACGTATAACCATGACAGGCTATACAGGAAACATAGAATAAACCAATAGTGTTGCTTAAAGCTGTTGCATGACTATAAAAGGCTATATGCCCCCACAACCTGCCCCCACCACCTGCTTCCTGATTTGTAATACCCAATAAAAGAGTAGTTCAGAACACGCTCTAGGCTCACTCACCTCGAGGAAAACCTGCGTGTTTGTCTTCACTCTCGCCTGCCGAGACCCCATGAGTGGCCCACCCTGATGCGGACAGCAAAACCGCATTGTGGTGACCCCGACGTGATCGCGTGATTTCACGAGGTGCGTCTCGGACCGTCCTTACTTATCCGCTCGAGGGGAGCTGTGCACTCGTCCCGTCTGAAACACGGCTGGATATTCGTAAGTATGGGCGGAAAATTCTCTCAACAACAGACAGCGCATCTGAAGGAATTGAGGGAATTAACCGAATCATCCTCTAAAATTTCTTCAAACGGAGGCAAAACCCTCCCCCGTTTGAAAAACAAAGAATTAATTGGCCTTTTGTCTTACATTTGGCAACAATGTCCATCATACCCTGAAAAAGGGTCACTGAAAATATCCACATGGACAAAATTGGGGGAATACTTCCACGCGGCCCCTAGGGCCCCGGTCCAAATTCTGACCTCATGGCGTGTGGTCATGGAATGCTTAATGATTCACCATAAATTCGACAACCAAATGCCGGCAGAACCCATACCACCCCCGTATGATTCTGTTAAAAATTCTCTGGCCACTTTACTTCCCATGTCAGCAGGTTCTGGGTGCCTTGATCCAGCCAATGGTCCCACGGCTCCCATGGCTCCAAGTCCCCCCCTGACTATAAAACCTCAAAGGGGGGGTCACATAATCAGAGCTATGCAGACTGCTCAGCAGTCAGGTCAACTCTCTGCTGAGGATCTTGAAGCGTGTGCAATGTTTCCGGTGACCTGGGTGGTGCCCGCTGGAGCTGCTGCGGGCGCTCCCGGCCAGCCGGTGCATACGCACATAGATTACAAACAAATCAAAGAGATTAAAAGTGCTGTTAGAGATTATGGCCTGCAGTCGCGTTATGTTATGGGCTTGCTTACTTCGCTTTCTACTGCTGCTGTGGAAATGCTGCTTGCAGATTGGCAGTCGCTTTTTGGCATGATTTTAACCCCTGCTCAATATGTAATTTGGAATTCGGAGTACGGCAAACAGACTGCCGTTGCCATAAATGCTGGACTCCCTCAAAATGTTACTGCTGACGATGTCCTGGGGACTGGCACCGTCAGCACTATCGCACAACAGCAAAACTCCGATAGAGCTGCTTTTCCTATTATTAAAAATTGTGCCTTAGCAGCCTTACGAAAGGTTGATGACAATCAGAGCAAACCTTTGCAAACCTTTTCTAAAATAATTCAATCACCTACAGAAGACTATTCTTCCTTTATTAGTCGCCTTCAAGTTGCATTAGAACGCCAAATTGACAACGTAGATGCTAGAGGTGAACTGTGTATGAAATTGGCTTATGAAAACGCTAATTCGGACTGTCAAAAGGTGCTCCAGCCCATAGCTAACAAACCTGGCATCACCCTGGCTGATTTTCTCCAAGCATGTCGTATTGTCGGAACCACCAGCCACAAAATGGCTGCGCTGGCCTCCGCCATTACCACAACCTTGCTTCCGCCTTCTTCTTCCTCCCTCACGCCACAAGACGCACTTCCTGTGTCACTCCCTGCCGGAAATTGCTTCAACTGCGGGAAACCCGGTCATTTCAAATCTCAGTGCAGGGCACCAGGAGGGGGCGCACATCGCAGTTCCTCCCAACAGGCAGTCAAACCTAAGACCGTTTGTCCAAAATGCAAAAAAGGATTTCATTGGGCCAACCAATGCAGGTCCTTTAATCAAAGTCAGCAGAATTCGGGAAACTAATTGTGGGGCATGCAGCCAGCCCCACCCCCAAGGCTGAATTACCCAATGAGGACCCGTCCCCTCACTCTGTAGAGATGACTGCGGACGAGACCGTGACCTATTCTTTACCCGCTCATGTTTATCATCTTTTTATATCGCCTCGCTTGCCTTTGACACTGCCCCCCGAAATGCCGGTGCTTGTTTTCCCTAACTTGGACCTTACCGCTCAAGGAGTCATAGCTGCCCCCTTTTTGCGCAGTGCTGACTCCTTTTCTGATCTCGCCTTGGCAATTATGGTTAATTCTCCGGTAACCATCAAACAGGGAGATGTGGTGGCGACAATGATCCCCCTCTATCGAACCAACTCTTCTATCTTTGTTTCTGTCCTTACAACACCTCATTTCTCAAAGGACTCATTCTTTCCATGTTGCACACATTCGTAGTCACCAACCGTTCTCTGGTATCCTCCAGGAAGGGAATGGCGTGGCCGACTCTGCGGCCGCGGCTGCATCCTCCTCCCCACTCATTTTTGCCTTTTCCTCTCCCACTCCGTGGGAAAGTCATTCCTATTTCCACCAGAATAAAAAGGCGCTCATTAAGCAGTTCAAAATTTCTGCTACAGAGGCCACCGCAATTTTACAGCAATGCCCCACCTGTAGCAAACAAGCGCACTCTGTGCCCATGGGAGTTAACCCCAGGGGGACAGAGTGCAACCAAATTTGGCAAATGGATGTTACCCAATATGCTTCCTTTTCCCCATGGAAGTACTTACACGTTTCCATTGACACTTACTCGGGGTTCATCATGGCCACCCCTCAAAGGGGCGAAGCCTCTAAACACATTATTAATCATTGTATTCGAAACTTTGCAACGCTGGGACGCCCAAAAGAACTTAAAACAGACAATGGGCCTGGCTATACAGGCAGTGCTTTTGCCGCCTTTTGCCAGAAATGGGGAATCACACACAAATTCAGCATACCATACAACAGCAAAGGTCAAGCCATAATTGAAAGAGCAAATCAGACCTTAAAACATGCTCTTGACAGATATATAGAAACAAAGGGGAAAGGGCCCCCTAGCCTCCCAGCGGTGCAAGACATTCTCAACCTTTGCCTCTATACTCTTAACTTTCTCAACTTGACCGGACTACCTGCCACTTCTGCTGCTTGTCGTCACTTTGCCTCACAACCTGCCGCTGACCACCAACGACCACTTGTCTACTATCGTTGCCTGCCAGACCCCGCCTGGAGAGGGCCTGCGCAACTTATCACCTGGGGTCGAGGTTACGCGGCCATTCAGCTTCCCGATAAGGTTCTGTGGGTCCCTGGTCGCTGCGTCCGTCCTTGTCATCTCCCGCTTTCGCCGGACGCCCAAGACGCCCCTCCTCCTCCCCACATAAGAGGCCTTACTGGTGTCACTCCGGAAGCTGACCCTCAACGTACGGCCGAGGAAGAGGACAGCAGGGACAACAGAAGGTAGACCAAGGGAAGGGCCTCAGTCAAAATGTCACATCTGCCTCAATTGGGAAGAATACTGTGGTTCCCGGTTGCCCTTCAGCTACTGAGCGTTGCCCTCTGCGCACCTAACTATGCGCAGCACAATCCCCATCAACCCCAGAACCTAACGTGGGCGGTATTGGACGCACACGCAGACATCCTGAACTCCACTTCATCTATGGCGGTGCTGGGGTCCTGGTTTCCTGACCTGTATTTTGACTTTGGTGTGATGATGGACACCACCACTTCTCCCAACAGACCGGGTATGGTTAGCCACAGATGGATCAAGAGATGGCCCCTTTATGTCTGCCCCGGCCATGTCAGGGCAACAACATACCGGAAGAAGTGTGGTGGGGAAAACGATTACTTTTGTGCGGACTGGAGCTGCGTCTCCACGGGAGAAATAACATGGAACCCTCCTTTCAGAGGTGATTTTATTACGATCAGACGGACTGGTGGGAACGTACGATGTGAGCAAAACCAATTTGGGACATATGTTAATTGTAATCCGGTTAAAATCTCTTTCACCGCTGAGGGAAAACGACACACGGGGTGGCAGTCAGGGGTCACTTGGGGAGGCCAGGTTCATGATAAAACCGGGGAGCCGGGGAATATTTTTACTATACGCCTAACACAAACCCCCATAGAACCCCCGGTACCGGTGGGCCCCAAGACAATACCAGCCAACCGCAGGGAGCCACCCCCACAACCCACCCCCACTCCCGGGAAAAGTTCACCTACTTCCATCGGTTATTCCTTTTCCCCTTCACAGAGCCGCCCTGGGAACCCTCTTTGGGACATCGTCACAGCCACCTATCACATGGTCAATGACACCAATCCCAACCTTACTACAGCCTGCTGGTTTTGCTACGATGTTCGACCCCCATATTATGAGGCTGTAGGGCTTGTTTCTCCATACAACACTTCCTCGAATGACAAGGCATGCAGATGGAAACATGGCTCACAAACATTGCAGTCAATCTCAGGCAAGGGAACCTGCCTTGGACAGGTACCCACACAGTACGAACAATACTGCAATACAACACATAGTGAGGTTGATACAACACTCTTTTACATACCACCCACAGATGGATGGTGGGCTTGCTCTACAGGCCTCACGGCCTGTGCCCATGGTCATGTAATAAGCACCAAAGGTTTTTGCATCCTTGTCCAGGTCATGCCACGCATATACTACCACACAGAAGAAGAAGTTTACAACACTTACTCAGGGTCAGAACTCACAAGACACAAACGTGAACCCATTTCCACCCTCACAGTAGCTCTCTTGGTAGGACTTGGCCTAACAGGAGCAGGAACTGGGATAGCATCCTTTGCAAATCAGTATGTCCAATACCACCACCTTAGGGCAGCCATCGATGAAGACTTAGAGAGAATAGAAACTTCGATCTCTCACTTACAAAAATCCCTAACCTCCCTCTCAGAAATGGTCTTGCAGAACAGAAGAGGCCTTGATTTACTTTTTCTAAAAGAGGGGGGGTTATGTGTGGCTTTAAGAGAAGAATGTTGCTTCTATGCAGATCACTCTGGCATAGTGCAGGACTCCATGACCAAACTCAGGGAGGGCCTGAATAAACGTAAAAAGGAGAGGGAGGGTCAGCAAGGATGGTCTCAATCCTGGTTCAACTTTTCCCCATGGTTGACCACCCTGATAGGTACCATAGCAGGACCACTGATATTACTACTCCTTGCATGTACATTTGGCCCCTGCATTCTATCTCGCCTAACAAAATTTGTGGAAACTAAAATAGGTGCCTTGGAAAATATGGTACTGGAACGCCACCATTACCAACCAATACGGTCTGGAGAAAATATGGAAAAAGCATCCCTCCACATATTAGACTCTGACGAAGAGTTGGAATCCACCAGTTTTATACAATCACATAGGTCTATGCTCACCCTGGAAGGGAAGGAGTCGGTAGACCACAACCCACAGAACAGCACACCTACTTTTAAAACAAAAACGGAGGAGATGTTGGAATAAAATGCTTGCTTATCAGAAACTTGATTCAGGCTTCTGCAGTGTGGCCAGGCCAGTGGCCGACACACGAACCAGAAACCTAGGATGAGGGAAGGTACCATATAATAAAAGCACCTAAAAGCACGATAAGGCGATCACTGCTTGAAAAATACCTGATGCTACGTAAGCAAGTAGGGAAACGTATAACCATGACAGGCTATACAGGAAACATAGAATAAACCAATAGTGTTGCTTAAAGCTGTTGCATGACTATAAAAGGCTATATGCCCCCACAACCTACCCCCACCACCTGCTTCCTGATTTGTAATACCCAATAAAAGAGTAGTTCAGAACACGCTCTGGGCTCACTCACCTCGAGGAAAACCTGCGTGTTTGTCTTCACTCTCGCCTGCCGAGACCCCATGAGTGGCCCACCCTGATGCGGACAGCAAAACCGCAGTTTTCCACTAATAATTGGTATTCCAAATATGACTTATGTCTCATGGCTATCACGAGATGTGAGCCAAGTGCCCTACATTACCGCAATAAATTCTTTATGCCTTCCTTGCAGTTCATACTGGGACACTTGAAGGGCAGTGTGAAGGGCACCAGAGGGCACTGCCTGAAACATGCATGTTCTACAAACAAGTCACTGGGTTCAGATTGTACTAAGTCATGGTTTACTTAACTGTGATTTGTAGACAAAGTCATAATTGGTTGGATTCACATAAAGTGCTAGGCCTTACACCATGATTTTGAATTCACATATTGTGCTAAATCTAACAAACCATATTATAGCTTAGTCTGGATTCAGTGGCTTAGTATTAGGAAGTGTAGCATGTTACTCCAACATTTAACTGACTTATGCTTTATGTTGGCTACTCTAACAAATGAACATAACACACTTGAAATATAGATTGGAACAGTGTGCCCTTCCATGGGTGTACAATGTGTGGTCCTTTATTGTTGCTGAAATATATCCCTCTTAATGGCCATGTCAGAGGGTGCTGGTATTTGCCTTTAGCAACTTTTGGTGCAGCTTGAAATTGTATACTCAATTAGTATAGAAAATGTAAGAGCATCAGCAGAACTTTAAATGATTAATGGTAAGTATCCATCCATTGTTCATTGCCAAGTTATTTATCAACTCTTTAACTTTGTCCATATATTTTAATAGTTGATGAGCCTAAATTGTAGAAGAAATATACAACTGGGACTTTTTCCCAAACCACTGACGTTAACTTTAGGAACCAATGAGTATGGCCCTCAAACATGTAAATAACTAATTAAAAATAGAATGTTATATGTGGCAAAATATTTGTTCATGTAAGTTACAAATAATTCCAGCTGCTTTTTAGCACAGTATTCTGTTTCTGCTGGAAACACTGAACTATAATTATGGTGTCCATATTTTCTTGGAAGAAATAAAGGACCAACCTGAAAAAGGAGCAAATCATAAGGATATATTTTTTTAAAATTTATGTTTATAACTTTGCTTTGAAAGGAAATTTCAAAAGCAAAACCGAGAAAAACTTTACAAAAATACATATTCTAATTCAAGTATCTAAAATCAAACCGTATGTGTAAAAATTATTTTAAAAAGACCATTCAATGTCCATATTTTTCACATGCATGCGAAAGACTCTGCATTAAGGGGTATGATTTGTACGGTAAAAGTTAAATGACCAAAATAAAGGATGAATGTGAGTTTTTGAAAACTTAATAATCTAAATGACAGCTTTCTGAAATAAAGGACTGTCCTTTATAATAAAAGATGTATGGTCACTGTTACTATAATTTAATCACAGGGTTTGGATTTACAAAACGTGCTAGGCTAAACTCATGGAATTCTAGACCTGAAAGGGGCCATTTAGGTCATCTTGTTGTGGGCAGGGATCCACATTGAAATATAATCCACAGATGGCTGCCCAGATTCTGCTTGAACACATCCAATGAAAAGGAGCTGACCAGCTGCTTAGGTAATGCGTTCCATTGTTTACCTGCTTTCATTTTTAGGGGTTTTTTTTCTGGCATTAATTTGGAATCTCTTTTTCTATAATTTAAATTCTTTTTGCTTGGTTGCTTATTTTCTGCACTCTAGAATGATGAAATGATGAAGGCCAGGACTTGATTACTTCCGGTGAGATATCCTTACAGGAATTTGAAGAGTCCTATCATGTTCTACCTTTTCCACACTCCCTCCCTTCGTTCTTCTTTTCTCAAGCCTAGTAATTCCCAGTTCTGACAGTCTTTTTAACCCCCTGATCATTCGCTTCTCTGAATCTGTTCTAAATGTGAATTTAGTTTGAATCTCAGGGTGTCCTGCCAACATTATGTTCATTGTGCATTCAGAGCTGTATGTGAAGGAATAATGGTCTTTTGTTGAACGCTGCATACTTGGATTGTTGATGGTCCATAAAAGTGATGGAAGGCCAATACTACTGTTATCTAAAGTGACGTGAATGCCTCAGATGGCATAGGCTTGGGTAGTGGTGGCTGCAGTAGCCCCCTTTGGAAGAGCAATGCCAAGAAAGTAGTGGCTAAGTTGTTTGATTCTTGCTTAGCATGCAGCTTACTGGGTGGCTTTGGGCTGGTCAACTTCTCTCAGCCAGCTTACCTCCACAGTTGCTGTTGTGGAGATAAAATAAGAGAGACGTCCCCCACCGCATTTGCTGCTTTGAGTTCTCCAGAAAAAAGGCAGAAATATAAATGTAATAATGAATATGTTCTTCCTGAATAGGCCCTGTCCTGGACCACTAAGTGGGGGAATTATAGATTGCACAGATAATTCCTCCTGGATAAAAGGCAGCAAAAAGAAACAAACAGAAGGGGAAAGGATAATTAAATCTTCATTAATTAAATTGTAATAAATACTTTAATCTCTGAATATTATTTTAATTTGCATCTCATTATATTTTTATCTCATTATAGTTCTTCTGACTCAGGGTGGTTTTTTTTGGAATAGAAACACACTCACACTACGTTTAATAGGAAAGATGCAACGTAGCATTGATTATGTTAGCTCTGACATTTGATGCATGTTCAGGGAACAATCTGAACTTTTATTATCTTGCTCTGTCTCAGGCAGTGCAGTGTCTTGGAGAACAAGAGAGAATTATAAATGTATATTCTTTTGTTTGATTTAAAAAATGTACGTGCCAGCAACAGTCTTAACAGTTCTGGCCAGTTCACAAAACTACCATCAAACAATTTAAAATAAAAAGAAGAAATGTCAAACAATAAAAATTTTAAAAGTATTTTTAACATTAAAATGCTCAAGCTTTAAACAGTTTGTGTGAATATATCTGTTTTAAGCCACATCTTTAACTCTAATAAGAACTGGGCTTCTTTCATTTAGGATGGTAGTTGGCATACGCATGAAGGCAAGAAAGGCAAATAACTTCACACACATCATGATGTCATGCAAATGACACAAATTATGTAATTAGCATCATTTACTTGATGAGTGGGCCTTAGGAAGCATTACTAACACCAAAGCTAGTGGAGATGACAGTATTCCAGCTGAGTTATTTAAAATACTAAAACATGATGCTGTTAAAGTGCTGCACTCAATATGCCCACAAGTTTGGAAAATCCAACAGTGGCCACGGGATTGGAAAAGGTCAATTTATGTTCCAATTCCAAAGAAGGGCAATGCCAAAGAATGCTCAAACTATCGCACAATTGCACTCATTTCACATGCTAGCAAGGTTATGCTCAAAATCCTAGAAGCTAGGCTTCAGCAGTATGTGAACCGAGAACTACCGGATGTACAAGCTGGGTTTCGAAGAGGCAAAGGAAGTAGAGATCAGATTGCCAACATTTGCTGGTTCATGGAGAAAGCACGAGAGTTCCAGAGAAACATCTACTTCTGCTTCATTGACTATGCAAAAGCCTTTGATTGTGTGGATCACAACAAACTGTGGCAAATTCTTAAAGAGATGGGGGTACCAGACCACCTTACCTGTCCCCTGAGAAATCTGTATGCGGGCCAAGAAGCAACAGTTAGAACTGGTCATGGAACAACCGATTGGTTCAAAATAGGGAAAGGAGTATGACAAGGCTGTATACTGTCACCCTGCTTATTTAACCTATATGCAGAGTACAACATGAGAAATGCCAGGCTGGAAGAAGCCGGAATTAAGATTGCAGGGAGAAACATCAACAACCTCAGATATGCAGATGATACCACCATAATAGCAGAAAGTGAAGAACTAAAGAGCCTCTTGATGAGGGTGAAAGAGGAGAGTGTGAAAGCTGGCTTGAAACTCAACATTAAAACTAAGATCATGGCATCTGAACCCATCAATTCCTGGCAAATAGAAGGGGTAGAAATGGAAGCAGTAACAGACTTCATTTATTTGGGCTCCAAGATCACCGCAGACGGAGACTGCAGCCATGAAATTAAAAGACGCTTGCTCCTTGGGAGGAAAGCTATGGCAAGCCTAGATAGCATATTAAAAAGCAGAGACGTCACCTTGCCAACAAAGATCCGCATGGTCAAAGCTATGATTTTTCCAGTAGTAATGTATGGGTGTGTGAACTGGACCATAAAGAAGGCTGAGCGCCAAAGAATTGATGCCTTTGAACTGTGGTGCTGGGGAAGACTCTTAAGAGTTCCCTGGACTGCTAGGAGGTCAAACCAGTCAATCTTAAAGGAAATCAACCTGACTGCTCATTGGAAGGATTGATAATGAAGCTCAAGCTCAGATACTTTGGTCACCTAATGCGAAGAGAGGACTCTTTGGAAAAGACCCTGATGCTGGGAAAGATTGAAGGCAAAAGGAGAAGAGGGCGGCAGAGGATGAGATGGTTAGATAGCATCACTGAAGCAATGAGCATGAAACTGAGCAAACTCAGGGAGGCAGTGAAGGACAGGAAGGCCTGGCGCGATATGGTTCGAAGAGTTGGACATGACTTAACGACTGAACAACAACACTTGATGACACCATTGTGTCATTGCTCAACATCATTGTGGCTTTTAGTCGAGGTGTATAAACATGAGCCCCATTGCTGAAAAATGAATGAATGAAAAACATTTGTGTGAAATGCATCTTAAGCAGGAGCCATAATGAGTGCCCCATTTATGGGGCAGGTCCTATCAGTGCAGGTGGACTGAATGGGAGTAGGCCTGTGAGCAGTTTTTAGGCTAAGGCATGTACGAATATATGTATGTTGATACATCTAGCACATATGTAGCATGCAGCAACTTTACACCTTGACCTTTCTTCTTAGTTATATAGAACAAGGATAATGAATTAAGCTCATTTTCAGGGGCTTCCTCAGCTATCAAATATATGAACATGCAGAGCACTTCAGAATCGTCCTGTTTGAACTGGGCCATTAAAATAGAAAGCTTGCAATTTTCAGTTCCACATCCTTTTGCTTTCTCTTCCATGAAATGATGGCAAATAACTTTAATATGCTTAACGCAAATTTGGGGGGAGACTGGACTTTATTTGCAAACAGAAAAAAAAGTAGAATCTTTTTTATAAGACTAGGTATCAGATTGCATATTTTCAAATTGTATTTCTGTCAAATGCATACATGGTGTTTCTGAGCTCTGCAGGTCACGGAAGACTGGTCCTGAAAGCTTAATAAGCTTCTTCTTAAAAAAAAAGTAAGAAGAAAAGATTGTTCTGTGAATATGGAGAATATCTAAGATCTTTTGATATGATTGTTGATAAAGGATCTGTGTGGCTGTTAGGAAGAGCTGTTTATCTGGCAGGATTTGAGTGCTTCACTTTGTAGATATCAGGACTTGGGGACTTTTATTTTATCATAATAGATCTGTAATTGAAAAAAAATTATATTCTCTTTACAACATTTATTTTTCCCTGTATAGCTTTCTTCTGTAGCTGTGATGGAGTGCAGTGAAAATAAATTTGTTTCCACATATTTATTGTTGTTCTACTCCATTGCATATATAGATATGAAATTATTAGATATGCAGCTGGTATGAATGTCATTTTCCAGTTGCAGGAAGTTTTGTCTTACTTTGACTGAATTTTTAAAAAAGTAATGTATCTGAGATTGTCAGTTGCAACACTCCAGAATCTACCTTCCTATTGTTTTTAAGCTTCTGCTCCCAGGATTGTGGATTCTTCTTTTAACCGTGTTAATACAAGATGAAAATTACTTACTACTTTTCTCCTCTGTTGGATATTTTTGCTGACATGAAAATAGATTTTTTTTCCTTTTACCTTATATGGGTTGAGGGGATGGGGCTTGTATGGGTTGAGGGGATGGGAAAGGAAAATTAAATTTGCTCACCCTTTGCATGTTAGTCCAACCCAGATACTGTGATTATATAGTAAATTATGGCTACATAAATAAATGGGCCATCAGCATGCAACATAGGCCACATGATGTGTACATTGTGCTTGTTAAACAGAATGAATAATGACAGAGCTGTTCTTCTGCAAAACTGACACCATCTTTTAGTTGTTTAACAGATCATCCCATTATTAAAAAACATCTGAAGCAGGCTTCACCATATCATGCAAATACTAATTTGCATTGGGATAGGCTATATCTTGTTGGAAAGATCTTCTGCTGAAATTATACCATTTGTACCCCTTACACATGATGAGAGCCAACCAAAGGACTAATTTTCATACAAATTCCTATTACTTCTGTTTAGGGTTGCTTTGCATTGTGTGAAGCAATCTCCTTTCCTTTGCAAGAGCTTACAATGAGTGTATAAATTTGTTCTCTGATAGGAAATGAAAAAGGGATGTAAAGAAGTAAGGCAGAAGATGAGACAGATAAAAGGCTCAGGAGGCTGAGAAAGACTTTCAGAACAAAAATGGTTTAATAGCGCTATTTTAACACCTCTCAAGTACTGAAAAGGAAAATTGTGAACAAATATCTAGGGAAGAAGAAGCAATGGAAAATTGAAGGCTAGTGACCTCAAAATTACAAACTTCCCTTTGCCCAGGTAACTAATAACCATGAAATATAGTTGCTGAAGCATCTCCAATATAAGCCCTGTTAAAATAAGAGAGATTTGGTTTATTTTGCTGATGAAACTGTAGAATGACATCTGGCTCTGAGGCTTGTGGTACTATATATTCCAGGGATGAGGTGAAGGAAATGGAGCTAACCACATTTTTAGTTTAGTTTTGCTCTCAAGTATTTGATCATGAGAAATGTAATTAAAAACAACATCTGAAAGAATTATGTTTGGGGAGGAACGAGGGAGGCATGTGTCTTGTACCTCTTGGAAAACATAAAGATACCTGTTATGTTCATAGTACTGACTTTCATTTTCAAGTATTGCTAAGTGACCAATGCAGTTTGGCTGCATTGCTTATTAATAACTCAGTTTACCCCAGGAATTAAAACAGAAGGATCCTGTCAAGAAAATATGGGTATGAATACAAGAATGCAAGGAAGGGGAAATAACAGATATTATTGGTGGTGATATATAGACAGACCGACAATCTGGATAATGGCCTCTCGGACCAGAACATAGAACGTTCAAGGAAGAGAGACAAAGTAGTAATTTCATCTACTGAACATCTGTTGGAAAACCAACTCAACCTAATTTTTAAAGTCCCTCAAATTATTCCTCAGTCGTGGAAGGCAGAAGAAAAAAGGGGGTTGGCTCTCCCACATCTGATTCTACACAAAGGGGTCAAAGTAGTGGGAAACTGGGAAGATATATTAAGTTCCAAAATAATACTGCACTTCAAAAAAACCCTCTTAGGAGCTAATGGAAATTGATACGTGTTCTTTGGGCAATTCATAAATTCCATACTCTACCTATGAGATTTTCTTTGAAAATCTTTGATTTACTTTGAAAGAAATTTCAAAAATAAATTCTCTTTCATCAAATTGTCTCAGACTCTGTCTCAAACCAAAAATAATTCTTTCCATGAAGTATTCTTACACTGTTTTCTTTGCCAAGGATTATTGAGATGAAAAGGATAGGGTTACAAGAATTTTAGCAACTAAACCATTTCCCATTTAGAATCAAGTTATTCCCTAACATATTAGAGCAGATACTTAAAAAAAAAAAAAAAAAAGCAGACTTCCGGTGATTTGATAAGGATGCAGGTCTTTTCACTGATAACAGAAAAGATTGCACCTGGTTCTTTATATAGCTGTCTTGTGAATCTGTATCAGTTTGGGAACCATCCATTACAAATTGTATGAAAACTGTAGAAAAAATGCAGACTCATTTGATGTTGGTTGAGTACCCCATTCCCCCCTTCACATCTAGCACTTGCACATGAGTGGAATAACTGAATCCAACTATGGTATTTGACTGATTACAAAGGTTTTTTTTGGAATGTTCTATCTTCCACCAAGTTGTAGATAGTAAATAGATAAACATGTGCCTGTGATCTAAGTAACCAGGAAAAAAATGTTTAAAAGCAGTTGTGTTAGTAGTCAACATCAGACTGAATGAAGATTTAATTGCGTGCAAAAAACATGGTATTACTAAAACAGTTCATTAAAACTGCAATGAGAGATGAGAAGTGATATATGCTATCCTTGGCATCAAAAATGTGTGTGATGTGTGTGAACGCATGATGCCAAGAATACAAATGAAAGAAAATGGAGAATTTGCCATTCTAGAGACCTAGTATTAAGATTTTCTGGAACATGCTTTATAAACACGCTGAGCGTCTGTTGACTAGAAATTGGTGGTTCAGTTTTCTTGCAGGATCTGAATTTTGGCTGCCGCTGCCTGCTTACAAAATCTAATTTGTCAGCTTCTTTACCTAGAATAATAATAATAAAAAGATTTATATTGGCATGAAAAACTACATAATGCAATCTTCCTCAACCATATTATTGGAAAATGCATTATATGTTTTAAAGAGAATTTAGTGATTCAGTGATCTATTTTGAAGGTTGCATTAAACCATGTTATATATTAGAGTTTACTGAATAAACCATAATTGACTAGATTTGCATGCTCCGTTCAACCAGGAGGTTTCAAACTTTACAGTTCCATGATATCTAAAAGGATAAATGAGTTTGTGAATTCCCTCCCCTCCTCGCATGAATAAACCATTTTATTGGTACAAACGCACACACACACAGACACACACAGGTTCTTAATATTTGTGGTGCTATAACTGCTTGCTATGGCCTTGCCTGGACAAAGAATGGGTTAAACCACCCCTCCACTATTCAGCAACTTGCAGTTGCTCCGTCCAAGTAATGCAAATATTTGATCCTCCTGTTTGCTAAACACATACAACGTCCCAGTTTGAGTCCATAGCAGAAAACAGTTTATCCCTATGATATCATCGTCACTTGTTTTGTCTTTGAAAAAGCATCTTATTCAAATTGTGTGAGTGCAAACTGCTAATGATACCATGTGTCAGGATCCAACCCCTCCCTTGGCCTCTAGTGGTGAAGTAAATGAGGTGGGGTACCATTTATTTAGTTACGTAATTAGATTTCGAAGCTGCCCAACTCCTTAACAACTTTGGGCAATTTTCAGTTAAAACAGAGAAAGCAACATAAAAGAGAAGGAAACAGAACTGACTGGAAGGCTAACTCAGTACCAAAAGAACCCAAACCATAGGGATTCTACAACTACCCAGTCTTAAGGCCGGTGAGAAGAACCATGTTTTTAAACCACGTTTCCTGAAAGTCCTTAGGGTGGGAGCTATACGGATCTCTGGGGGAATGTCTCAGTGCATATACATGTACTGTGCCTGATATAGCCAGCTAGTTTGCGCAATGTCACTGCAGTGGTATAGTGATTCATACATATGCATTGAATGGCTGTGGAAGCAGTGGGAGACTTTGGGAGACAGCATTTTTATATCAGGAACAATGTGAGCTCAGCATGAACTTTGACACAGTCTTCATTCATTTGCCTATCATCAAAGGAGCCATTTTTCTGATCAAGTTCTTTGAGATCTCAGTAGAGAATTCTTTTTCTATTTTAGGGGTGCAACCTTTGGTCCTAGAACTGCATGTAGTCCCCTCAAAGCCTTGGATGGCACCTCCAGAGTCATTTCAGAGGTTCCTGCTGAATTATGATATTGAAAATTAACTGATTAATTCAAAACCAGGGGAGTAATCATCCCCACAATATGGGTATGGCAAGCACTTATTTCAAAATAGTCAGATTGTGTAGCTGAACAGTTTTGCTCCTGTATATATATTTTTTTATTTTTACCTTTTAATTTTTTTGGTTTGAATAAGATTGAATATAATGGATAGGGTATTTCTTCTCACATACCTCTCGCCTTTATCTTATAGTAAACTTTGCCCTATTATGGAAAAATTCAGAAGACTGAAATCAAGTACTTGCAATGTTATTCCTAATGATGGAAAATAGTTGACTTTGTAGTTGCAAGTAGTGTGAATTTTACAGGATCTGAAAAGCTGATTAGGCTCATGTTAGCCCAACAGGATTTTTCACTTTTTGTTGTAAATAGATGAGTTCTATGTTGTATGTCCAATTTCAAAATCAGTTTGCTATATGGCTATGAGTGCTGTTAAAAAAGAATGTCCTTTTGAGTTCACAGAAAATATTTTTTGCCTTTGTTTCCTGGTCAGGAGCTCTGAAAATTAAACAAAATAATGTAGGGAAATATCCTTTGACGTAACCGTTCTATTGCTAGATCAGTGTATGTGTAGAAACTCATTGTTTGCTTCTGTTTACTACCCCTTGTTGTCAGACAGTTAGCCTGGTCAGGGCTTGCACTTAAAAAAACAAACAAACTACAAAGTGGTTAAGGGATCACTTCCAATATCTTCTAACTTTTGAAATGCTAAATATGCTAACGACAGTGTCAGGCTGTTTGCAGAAAGCTTCTTACTTGGGTGCTTCGTGGAATGGCCACCTATGGGTGGTCTTCCATTCTCTCTTTATTTCTCTGGGATGCACATTTCAAATCAGGTTTATTGTGGGAGACTTTTACATCCCTAATGTATGGAAGTGCTGAAAGAGAAGGCAAAAGAGATAATGATGTGTATCACAATCAGGGTAGTGTTTTTTCTAGCCACCTAGAACCCTTTAAACAAAACATCATGTTCTTTATATCCAATTATTATTAAATAATAACATGTTTGGCACACAGTAGCAGACTGTAGTGTGAAGATGGACTGTGTTTTAATTTTGTCAATTAAGGGAGGCACATTTTGGCCAATTTCATCTTCCTGAGAAACAATAGAGAAGAAATCAGCACTTCTCTGAATTTTGTAATGCAATTATCCAGTTAAAAGAGAATTTGTAAAAACATAATCCATAAAACACAGTTTAGTAATGCATTCTGCATGGAATAGAGGATTGCAAAAAGCTACGTATGTTAGGCAAAATTGCATTGAAAAATCCAGGTATTAGGAAAAAGGTCCAGATTTTTTTATTATTATTTCTAGTGTGCATTTTTAAAATTCTTGATGGGGAAACCAGATTAACTGAATTTAAGGTTGCATGGATTAGAAAGTTAAGGCAACTAAAAGTAAAATTAAAAAGGCAATGTTTTTCTGTCCATGAGAGAAAAACAAAACTCACTTACTTTGGGACCAAAGATTGGAGCTTTGACTGGCTTGCTGGAGATTTGAAAAGCAGTAGGTGAACGTAAGGTGAAAACTATAATTAATTTCATGTGATTTATATTAGATTGAATCAATATGATTTGTGAGAGCCAATTTGGTGTAATGGTTAAGGCACCAGGCTAGAAACCAGGAGTCTGTCAGTTCTAGTTCCACCTTGGGCACCAAGCCAGCAGGGTGACCTGGGGCCAGTCACTGTCTCTTAGCCCTAGGAAGCAGGCAAGGGCAAGCCAACTCTGAAAATGCTGCCAAGAAAACTGCAGGGACTAGTCTAGGTTCGAAGTCACCCCCCGCCCATCAATATGATTAGTTGTTTACCATATTTACCTGAATAGAAGACCTGAATGTAATAATCCACCCCCCTGCAAAAAAAAGAAATAAGAAAAAAGTAATGAACACATAAAAATCCTGTATATTCCCAACTTTTTAATCTTGTTTGCCAGGGTTCCCAATTCCCACTAAAAGCAACCTTGTGGATTTGACATACGTGTATATCTGTATGCATGTGATTGTAAATAGCAGTTAGATGTTACATTCCAAAAAAGGCCACGGGCAGTTTTAAAAAAAATCTAGGTTTTCCTCACTTTGTGCTAGGGTGAAGTTCCCCAAAAACTGCATAAAGCAAAGTGAGACATTCAAGAAGTAGGAAAAAAGGGGTTGCAAGCTATAGAGTCAAATTTTGTAACCGAAATGCATTGACAAACATGCTCATATGTTTTTAGAGCCTTATTTTTAAGCACTGCATTACTCAAATATGTTTTCTTTGTTGTCTCCTCTTCCATATACAGTGAAAGCATTTTCTCCACCTTCTCTACAGCTGGATTTCTAAAGTGCATGGTTATCACAGCACACTCATAGATAGAAGGCCTCATGGCACTAAAAAATTATTAGCATTCTTTGTTAGGTTACGCACAAGGTTAAAAGCACCTCCTAGGGCTGAGGATTCTTCATCAGATTCGGCATGACATATTATGTCCAAGTTTGTTTCTAGTGTTAGAGAGGTCCTTTCCTTTTGCATAACTGGGTTGGACAAGTTGTTGATGGCCGTTTTGACCCCACAGTAACAGCAGTAGCTGTGGCAGGTGTAGAAGTAACAGACAGGATGCACAGCTAGAACCACCACACAGCACAATGGCAAATGCATAAGTGGGGGCACAAGGGGGCTTGGCAAGAAAATGTTCTAGTGGCTTCAGTGGGAGGAAATCTTGGCATGTTTCTAGTTCCTTGGGGCATATTGACGATTGTGGCCCAAATCATATGATAGTAACTATTTTTCACATAAAGCAAATTCCTGGATGAAAATGATCAAGCGCATAAGCTACTACTGTTACTGTGGGGTCAACAGTGAATTTGCATAAAGCAAATGCTCATATAGCAAGGGAAACCTGTGAATAATATTAATGTTAATTAATTATTAATGAGTGCTACTTACAATTGGCTGTAAAATAAGATATTTGTAGAATGCATTGAACTGCTCTCTGCATGTGTTCACACGAACCATTTTCTCTCACCCAAACTAGTCTCTTGTATACCTACGTAGCTCAAATACATATACTCGTTCACACCTACAGAAAGATTATTTGCAGGAGTCTGGACTCACCTATGCCTGCTTACACTGTATTAATTCACATTAAATTCAATGGCTTTTACTCCCAGGTAATTATGCATAGCTGCTGCTGCTGCTGCTGTGCTGGGGGATGGATCGACTTAGCCCAGCTCAGTCCATGGAAATTGGGGTGGAACCTGTGGAAGAGATCCTTGCGGTATTGAGCTATTTTTCTTTCTGTTTGCAAAGTAAAACTGATCAGTAGAAGAGAATATCTGTAACTCAGCGCTGAACTGTGGAGTCCTTGGTGCTCTCTGAGCTTGGTTGTTTGCTTGCAGACATTTCATTACCCAACTAGCTAACATCATCACTACAAGTGAGTGTAGGGGTTTGTTCCCTGTGGGGCTTGCTCCCTGATCACTACGGTTTTTTGACCTTGGATGCAAGCATGACAAAACGTATGCATGCTGATTCTGTAGTATGCCCCAGTGGTTCTTAGCCCCAGGTAAGTATGCTGAAGACTTCTGGGCTTGTTCAGTTGGCACCCGAGCCTCATTCCCCTCCAGATTTTCTAGCTCTTCCTCATGTATAGAAGAGTCTTTCCATTCCACATATTTACTCCTTATATACAGAAGGTGACAAGCGTACTCATCCCTACCCGCTCTAAGTGACAACAGCGACTTCTCCTTCTTGCCTGCCTCAGTTTGAAGGACTTGCTTTCAATACTTTTATCTTCTACCTCCTGTTGGATGATCTCAGTGGATGTAAGATAATCCTTTCCTTGAGCCTATTTCTTGGGTGAAATTACACACAAATCTTTCATCAAAAGTATAGCAGGGTGTAAGTGTTAATTCTAGCATTATGGAAGTTCATGGAAGAGCCCAAATTGCCAAGCTGGCTATGATTTTATTAGATGATTTAGCTCTGCATAGGTGATCTTTAGAAAAAACTTACTGATGGGAGGAGAGCTGCTGGCATCAATGGAAGCTGTCATGCCAATGTGAATGACATATGCAAAAGGGCCACAGCAGAGAAAAAAGCATTAAAGCTCTGCTATGGTCTGACTAAAGACCCTTGTATGATTTTTTTTTTAATCAGCCATTCATTGCCAAAGTATATAAGGTTATCACTTTTAGCTTGTCTCTTAAATGTAGCACCCAGGACCAGACCCCCTTCAGCCTCAGCAGTGGACGTTTCACAAGTGGTTTTGAATTATTCTTGAATCTAGTTCTGTTGTTTGTTGAGAATATTTTGAAGAGGAAGAGGAAAGCCGTAAAAAATCTAATATGTTCAGACAGAAAAATTATAAAGTCGCTTATGAGCTAATGGCTTAGAAGCTTGTAATTAAATATCATAAAAGCAACCAATTCCATATTTTTCCCCATGGAAACCTTAAAATTGCCTGAACCATTACAGCCTTGATGTTTCAACATCATCTAGCATATTTCTACACTCATTAAAACCTCGTTTTGTCTAACACTGAACAGCTTGAAATTTCCTTTTTAAAGATACACATCACATATACATTATCAGAATCAGCTAGTAAAGGGCAATCAGTATGAAGCTTAAAAGGAAATAGCGTATAAATATGCCATGTTGTTTTCCCATATGCTTCTATAGTTCCAACTGTGCTGCTCTCTTAAAGGAAAAATAATAAAAGTATGGAGAAATAGCTTGTTCAACATGCTTGGTAGAATTTGGAGCTTGACAGTGAGCCCTAATTCATGAGTAAAATGAAGGCTGTTCAACTCTTCATCTAGAGGTGTATCCTTAAGACGAGTATCTCTATGAAGAAAATTACAGTCAGAATTTAAATCTAGCTCTCCGCAGCCTGATTCCATCTGCTTGGATCTTCCTTTCTTTAGTATTGTTTTAAACTTTGGATGTTTTATGTGTTTTAGATGTATTTATAGTTTTAATGTTTTTTGTAAGTCGCCCAGAGTCCCCTATTGTGGGGGAGATGGGCGGCGGAGAAATCCAATAAAATAAATAAATAAATAAATAAACTGCTCCCTTTAAAAAAGAACAAAACTTTTCACTTTAAAGCAGAAAAACTGCAAGAATGTTGTTGTGGTCCATAAGATCTTTCTAGAAATTCAGAATAGTGGGAAGCTGCTTGTTAGAAATTATGATGACTCTTTTGCCATATTTACCCAACAGAGTCATGATCCACCCAAAAAAGAGCACTTTTTAGAAAAAAAGTTGTATGTGCATACAAAAATTCCTGTATACCCCCAATTTTCCTATTGTGTCAAGTTCCATTTGATCTAGTCTGGGGGATATACAATATATTACATGTGTGCATGTAATATACTTCTATATTTTGTGCATGCATATGTATGTGTGTGTAACCAGTGGCCAGAGGCCACACTCCAAAAAAGAACAGGGCTTGGACAAAAAATTAGATTTATTTTAGTTAAATTTATCATTACTAATTAAAAAGAATTCCCTGTGAAAAAGGTGTTTTTATTTTGATTCGTTTTTACAAATGGTTAGAAAAGTGCTCTTCTCCCCAGAAAAAAGGCAAAAGAAAGCCATCATGCTTGGGAGCTGGGGGGTTGGGTTGCTCATGAGATTAGGGTGGGCAATTTCAAATAGATGTTTTGTGATTGGCTGTGCCACCATAGCAGCTGTTTTATGAATGAACGTGTCCCCTGCATGGCAATAATTTTGTGAGAACATTCATAGCATATGGTCAAAATTCCAGATGTGCTTAATCCTGGCATATCAACTTATTTCAGGGAGGGGAAAACCAGGAGTAGCACCAGATATCTCTGAAATATTTTGGTAAAAATGTGCTTCCTACTCAGTACCTAGGAGTAAGTATTATCACATAGTTCCCAGAGGCCCAAAACTCCTAAAAGAAATCTGTCCAAAATTATGGCTACTACAGGCCCAGTGCCCTTCCCATAGCCTTACCATATTTTTAAGCAATTTAACCAGGATGAATGTTATGACGACTGGACTTGCACAGAGAGTGCAAACCTTAATGCTCTTCTGAAACTCATTCCCCCTTTGCCTATACAATCTTTTGCCTATGTAACATTCCTCATGAGATAAAGGTCTCATAGATGACTTTTACGAGATGGTTAAACTCTCACTGCCCTGGCAAAGGGACAGTGTTGGTTTAATAATTTAGCCACTCTCTCTACCAAGCAAAGGAGGAGCATAGCTAAATGGTCTCTCCCTTGGTGGGTCTGTACAGTCCTACTGTCCAGGCTATAAACCAAGCAGGATGCCCAACTGGAGCACAAGACTGGACAAAGCAGGTAAGCCTGTCGTTTCAGCTAGAACAGAAGACTGTTCCTTGCCATCCTAAATCCCACAGAGTGCTTCTGAGGTACTGACCATGTAATGGAAGTTCATACCAAAGGCACTTGCTGTAGGACTGTTTTGCTGCTAGTGTGGGGTGCTGCCATTCCTGAAGAGACCCATCAAACTGGTGGGGAAATTGAGCTATTTGTGTAATTTCTTCTGCAGTCAAGGCTCTCCTACAATTCTCTCTATGCTGTAAATGCCACAAATAGCATTATTTCTCTGGGATGACTAGCAGTAACAGCCCTGTCATCAATATCCGCCAAAATGCCTGAGACTGTATCTACCTTTTAGGTCCAAGGAATGCAGTGGGGAGAAGAAAGCAATGCTCGCTTTAAGTGATCCCAAGGATTTTGTCAGTGTCTACACAGAGTGCTCATAAAAGCCTTGAACTAATAATTCAGCCTTAGAAGACTGACTTTAGTCAGTACAACTTCTCTTCAGTTAAGCAAGAAATGGTATCAACATGAAACAAAGGGATATTCTGCCTTTTTTCACCAAAGTTCTGTTGGGATCTTTGGGGATGAGACGATCCATTGCTTTTTTCACCCACCCCTTTTTCACAATTTCATTTTAAATAAAAATATGTTCTGCTAACACGTGCTTGTTTTTCATAGTTTCTGTCTTATCTAGCACTGTCAGCCTTCAAGGCAGATCAGGTCAAGCATTGGATACATGGGAACCACTGTAATTCATTGGGGTAGGGTGGAGCTGGAGCCCAGCAAAATTGAATGTTGATGTATGGAGGAGTGTTTGCCTTTGGACACTAGGAATTTTTGCTATGGTTTTATGGTTTTTGGATGTTTTTACTGTTGTGGTGAGCCTCTCAGGGTTAGGTGTAAGTAAGTAAGTAAGAAAGAAGGATGCTGCCAAGTATGATGGGTGGCAAAATAAGTCAGACAAACAAACAAACACCCTGCTTTATTGTTGTAGGGTACAGTAACAGAATCTTGAAAGCCTGACAGAGCTTTCCTTTCCCTCCCTCTTCTACCCAAGGAAATCAAGTTCTTCCTCACTCTTTCCTCCCTTTCAGGGCTAGGGCTGATGTTCTTGTAATGATTGCCACATACTTCCTTCAAGGCTATCCTCGGTACCCCTTTATACCTACATACAAAATTAAATTTTTATACACTATTAGAACAATGCTTTTGAAGAATTAATGGCAGTATAGAGAAGTGAATTAAATTAATTTTAACAATGTCCTGAATAATGGATGGATGGATGGATGGATGGATGGATGGATGGATGGATGGATGGATAGATAGATAGATAGATAGATGGATGGATTTTAAAAGATGCTAAATATTGAAACCAAGGGATTACAAACCCATCACTTTGGGACATAGGATAGGCTGGATTAGATGTTTTCTTGTTTCTCTTTCTCGTCTTCCTTCCAGTTTCCCTTATATTCTTCTGAGTCATATGTTTCTAGATTATAACTCCTGAACAGTTTTATTATTGTAAAAGGTACTTTGGGAGCATTAGGAGTGGAATTACTTAGAATATCAATTTTGATTTTAGGCTCTTTTACTAAGTCAACTGAAATAATTAAACATAGCTTCAAACAGCTTCTAAATTAAACCTGGATGAATAAATATAGCGGAATCAAGATGTTATAGCTACTAAGATATTGCTTTGATTTCTTCCTCATAAAAGGTGATGGTTGAAATTATGAGAGCAGCATTAATGACTAAGCCAACAATGAATTAGCTCACTGATTAGTCTCCACGAAAGAAACAAATATTTTTATAGCCCATGAGAATTAATTTTAGGTTTATTTATTTTATTTATTAAATCAATTTATATAGCCGTCCATCTTGCCACAGGCGGGGTTAAATGGGAACCTCTGGAAAATGACGGCAGAAGATGCGACTTGTCACTTTCAGCCTTTGCAGAGAGAGTTGAAAAGATTGGTTGTGTATAATTATTTCCTGAGGAGAAAAAAAATCACAAAAATTGACATAGAGTAAGTTCACAGAATGAATGTAAAATCTAATCACAACATCTCTCAATGGTCTAACCAAAGGCTAAACATCTGGCAATTCCCCACTAGTAAATAATAAATACTGCCAGAAAGTTATTCTCCAGTGCTCAAGATACTTTAAAGCAGATTGCTTACCCAGTTTAACATATTGTAAACATCAATTTGTACTCAGAATGATGATGATTGAAAAATGTATGATAGTTATTTACTTTTGCTATTTTGATTAATGGGCATAATAGTGCATTTATAAGCAGGCATAAAAGTTGTGAATGGCAGTTATTTAGATTAATTTGGACTTAATGTAGATACATTTTCTAAAGCAAGAGTGATTTAGATTTTGGTATTAAAATGTCTAGCCATATGGAAAAGTTTGTTTTTGGTTGCATCTTGATTACATCCAAACAGGAATGCTGGGAATTAATTTGCCATTTGCAGTTGGACCCATTTTATATGCAGCTGTACACAAATAGATTTAAAATCAAGTAGATTCCCAAATGATTTGGCTCTAAAACGTTTTCTCTTCTGATGGCTGACAACCAATGTAATTTAAATTTTATATTAACCACCTGAAGCAATCTCATCAAAAGAAAGCTTAGCATTTTTACTTCTTACATTTTTAGGTCAGGGCTTGAGGCCAAGTATAGAATTGTTTTGAAAAATCCCATGTTAAAATAAAGACAATATCTATAAAATTAATCAGTGCTCTATGTTTTAGGAACAGTGTCATTTTTAATTCCTTCCCACATCAGTGTGAAGAAAACTGTCAGACAAACAAGATCTAGGTACTACATTTTTAATACTGCTATTTGTATACTAAGTTTAGCAGGAAAGAAATTTGCAAAATGAATGAATGAATGAATGAATGAATGAATGAATGAATGAATGAATAAATAAATAAATAAGTAAGTAAGTAAGTAAATAAATGGAAATGAATTAAAGAACATGCATGGTCACTAAAAATATGGTTGCAAAAGCTACTGGTTGCAGTATATGTCCACAATGCCAGAATTCATGGAGAAGATTATTTGTAGTACACAGATATTGATGACCTCATATAGAAATTACCAAGTCTCTCTCACTTTTTCATATTAAGTCCTGTCAATGCCCTTAGCCATGCTGACTTGGGCAGGTAAAGTCCAACATGTTCTGGAGGACCACAAGTTTCCCATTCCTGCTAAAACAGCATGAGGATGACAGCATCCACATTTATTGAAACATTTCAGATCAGATTGGGCATTACTGTTTGAAAGAAATCAGTGTATCTTATGTCACAATATCTAAGCAGTTTGGAAAATAGTTATTTTTCTATCCTATTTTCCATTTTTAATTAGGTTCTCTAACTCATTCTTACTTTTATTTATTTTTTTTATGTACCAGAGCTTTTATTCTGACAGATTTTTATGCCCCTAAATTTTATTCTCACTCTCAAAAAAACTTTTTTTCCCCTCATAACAAAGTGCCATATGAGATGGTTAAAATCCTTGCTGTTGGGCTTTCCAGTTCTTTGTGTAGGTTCGTTAATGATCTCACATAGAAATTATCAACTCCTTTTCACTTTTTCATACAGGTAGTCCTTACTTACCAATGGTAATTGGGGCTGGCAACTCCGTCATTAACCAACACAGTTGTAAGGCCTGCTGTCATGTGACCTCACTGACTTACAACGGCAGTTCTGGCACTTCCAATTGTTATTATTAGGCAATTTCCGCACAGTTGCAGCATCCTGTGGTCACATGATTGCCATTTGCAACCTCCTGCTGGCTTCCCCATTGACTTTGCTTGTTGGAAGCCAGCAGTGAAGGTTGCAAATGGCAGTCATGTGACCACAGGATGCTGCAATGTCATAATTGTGAGCCGGGGACAAGCGCTTGAATCATGATCATGTGACTGCAGGGATGTTGTGATGGCCACAACTACAAGGACAGGTCATAAGTACCCCTTGTTCAGTGCCATCATAAGTTCGAATGGTCACTGAACGAGTAGACATTAAAAGTGAGGACTACCTATATTAGGTGCCTCAGCTTTAGATATTGTAATTTGTATTCCCATGCACTTATTTCTGAAGCTGTGATACTGTTCTTTCAGTATTGTTTTTATTAAAAGAGAGTCAAATATTTTTATAATTTTTTTCTAGCTTGAATAAGCTGAACGATTAACTATTGCCATTTATTTTCTTGTTGGCCTTCATGTACATAAAATGAGGTCTAGTTTTATTTTCAGTTATAAATCCCAAGATAATATTATGTGAGCCAAGGGCATTCCTGCTACACAGAATGATTTCCACTCACTTGTTGCAACCTCTGTTCATAATGTTGTTCTGTACCCAAGGATTCTCTAGCTCTCAGAAATTGGTTTGGTGAGAATGCAGGAACTGGAAATGTTGTCACCTTCAAAGGTCTCCATAGTTCATAGAAGGTGTTTGTGGGATCACCTTCTCCCAGTAACATCTCCCACCCCACCCCCAATAAAAACAAGTAGGTTGGGCTGTCTCCACGTCCCCTTCCTTTGCAGCTCCACGTCCCCTGTGGCAGTGTATCTTCTTTATTGTTATCCCTCTCCTTTGGAGTAGCATCTTTCAAAGGCCCTTCTCTTTTGGTGTTTTATAAAGACACGGTTATTCCAAAGGGTCTGGGGGCTGAGTGACATGTTTGTCCCAATAGCACAGAAGTTGTTTTAAAGTGGATGGTGGTATATTCCCAGGTTCTCATATACTGTACGTGGTTTTATGGATATGGTGTGGTTTGCTTTTGTTTTAATCTGAGTTACAGGTGTCACTCACAATCAGTTTGTGATTGGAATAACCTATAAGCCCTGTAACATAAATACATAAAATGCCTACATACGTATATAACACATATGGTGAAGGTAAGTAAACTACATTCAATTAAACAAATATAGTCTTTTGATCACTTCCTTTTAAAATAAAGTTTTAACATATTGGGATTTTTTTTTTTTTTTGGCTTGGACTATGACTATTTTAACCTAGGATTTCCACCGATCTATCCCTTCCTTACTGATGCAAGTTATGATTTCTATTATTGTTCAGAGAAAGAGGGAATGAGCCATCATAAAATACATTGGATTTTTTTCACTCATTACATTAAACTGGGATTTTTTAGCCATGAGCAAGCCAATTTGGCCAGTTTGGCCAGTTTCACATCCCAAGCTAAGCTATGATGTATACATGTTTTATATCACGTACAGCCAAAAAGAAACAAAGCACATTATAGCTTAATGTTATATGCAAACCAGACCAGTAGGACTATTTTTGAGCATATATATGTAGAACTATGCTGTAATATGTTGGTTTCAATTTGAAATGTATTTATTATAGGTTATAAAAAATAATAAAACATTAAGTCATCACATTCAAGATCTACTACTTTTGCTAATATCTGAGGTCAGGGATTGAGTTGTGCTGTTTTGAGGCTGAAAAGCTAAATGCCTGGTGAATGGAAGGAAATATATTGCTTTATAAATTAAGGCCAGGAATAGAATTGATACAACTTCCAAGATCCCAATATTTTCCAGTTTCAGCTTTCAAGACCACTTGTACTTTAATCTTGATTGGAGGAAGTGAATGCTTGTTCTTTTGTGTGGCTCAGCTATCCAAGGTTGGCAGATTCTCCATTTCATATGGAGCAGTTACAGTAGTGGACTCTGCTTTTATGATACCATTGTTCTGTTCTGGGTTATAAAAGATGCTGTTCGGTTGCAAAGAGGCTCATTCAAGAATATGTTGGAATTGTACTAGCATGCTTGCTGACCTCATCTGAAATTTATAGTGAGGTTGGAGAATTGCAAAGATGTATGAACAGAACTAATTTTCCTTAAATCTAGAATGCACATCATATGCCCTCAACCTACAGAGATGATGCCAGTGAATAAAGACATTGGAAGGCATCAGATTAAATGTAGAATACATAGGTAGATTTGGGATAAGGCCTTTGACCAACAGTCAGTGGAAATAGTACAAGCAGGTTGAGTCCAGTGCTTTGATAATAGTATAATATTAAAGGAAAGAGTAGGAACCCCCCCCCCCCCGAAGATTATAAGTGATATTAATGCAAGGGATCTCAAATAGTTTTCCTTGTTCCTCTCCTGAACCTGCTTCTATCAATGTGCTAAAATTCATATTATGCCTTACTGATTTTCAGGAGGAAAAAGAAACCCTGTTCAGACACTGCAGGCATTCCATGTCTCTTACTTATGCATTCTCCCTGTTTATTTTAGTCTTCAGAATCAAACTAACATTCAGTAACATATCTTGAAATGCCCCTGCACCTGGCTTCCCTGACCTTAACAGAAGTTGATGGTTCAGCAATTTACAAAGATAGATCAATTATTAGTAGGGAAATGTTGAAACATGCAACAGCATTCCTCGACAGTTTGAAAATAATACAGTTCAGAGTTGTGCTTAAACATTACTTGAATAAACAGAACAGCAAGGAGAGGATTGAGCACCTGACTTCTGCCAATTCTGTATATCTGTGAGAATTGTTAAGTTATTCAAACCTATTCACATGGTGGAATGAAGTAATTCAGGTATTTGGGTGACTTCTTTGGGTTGCAACAACTTAAACGGATTCCCTAAATAATTGATTCCTTTGATATTGTACAATCATAATAATCACATCTGTATGGAATACAAGCATATTTATTCTTAGAGTACTTGGTTCATCAAAGCAGATCTTTTGTACTGCTTGTTTTATCCTTTGTTGCTTCTATTATTGTATTTTAGATTTTATTTTCATATTGCATTTACTTACAAATCATCTAGGGAATTCTTGGTGCTGGGTAACATATACATTCAGTAAACAATTAAAGTATCTCCATGTAGAAAAGAGTCTGCATCAGCCCCAAAACTGTAAAATAATCTTAAAATATCTGAAGGCAAGTACTGTTTTTCAGAGTTTACAAGGCTGGTAAAGGGCATGCAAGATATAGAGTTGTATGCATTTTCCATTGACCTCTATATTAAGGGCTCATGTTGTGTATACTTTATTTTGTAGCCTCAAGAACTGCTAATAAGAAATTGCCTTTAAGTTGCACAGCTGTTGACCCATTAAATTTCAGTTTAAGAGAATCTATATATTAGCATTTTTGCATCATCTGAAATTGCACTTAAGAAGATTGAAAATGCACGAAATGATTAACATGCAAATAATTGACAGAAAATTTCAAATACATTGACATCACCCCCTTTCCTAAGATGATTCAAGTATCAATATATATTTAACCTTTCTGATAACTCAAACTGGTGTACATGCATTGTGTGTGTGTGTGTGTGTGTGTGAGATCTAATTTTAACATGACCACAGTGATCCTATGAGGCAGGTTGGACTGACAGAGAATGACTGGTCCAAAGACAGGTTATTTCTTTAAAAATGTATTAGCAGCATTATCTTACGTATTTCATGACTCAGAAATAAGTCCCACTGAATTTAATAGAATTTACTTTGGATTGTGCACAGGTAAACATCTTATAATTGTATTTTTATTTTTGTATTTTATATCCTTTTTGTATGTGAGTTGTTTTGATTGTGGCGGCATCTAAATATGTTTAATAAATAAATAAATTCCTCTATCCTCTAAGTCAGTGTTTCTCAACCTCAGCAACTTTAAGGTATGTGGACTTCAACTCCCAGAATTCCCCAGCCAGCATGCACTAAGCTCATCATATATACATTTCCTCATATATAAATTTTATAAAGTTCATCAACAAACAAGCCAGTAATCAGGAATTTCCACAGCTTCAGTAGCATTTCATAAAAAGCCCTGTCTTCAAATCCATCAATCACACCTCTCTTGTAGGGCCATGCAAAGTACTTTAAAAGGGTACTTTATAAAATAGATAAGTGTGAATAAAATACTTAAGGCATTAAAGCAGCTGCTTCCTCTGGAATGTTTGGTGTGGTTCTTCTGAAGATGTTTCATTATTGTCTGTGTTTGTTTTGCTGGCAGTTCCAGTGGAAGTGTCTGTATGTACGGTAATGTGTAGATCAGTGTTTCTCAATCTGAAAAACTTTAAAATGTGTGGACTTCAACACCCAGAATTCCCCAGCACTGGTGTAGATTATTGATGAAGTCTTTGAAGCAGCTGTGCTGAACCTTCTGAGGGAAAGTGATTGCTTTAATGTTTCAAAGCACCATTTCTGAACACCTTGCAAAGCCCTACTATCTAGGACTCTAACAGAATTTCCATTCATTTATTTATGTATTGCATTTATTTATATACTGCATCTATACCAAGATTCTGTGTAATTTACAAACATAAAATACAACAGAATACATTTCATTCCAGGAACCATAGAACAAAAAGAAGAAGAAAACCCCCAACCACATTATCCAAACCGGGTCAGCAAGATAAAGCTTCAAACAAAAATGGCAGCTCAGGATCAACACTGAAATTCAAAAGCCTGCCAGAATAAAATTCTTTGACCTGTCTTGCAGAAGACCAATAACAAAGAAACCTAGGTATAAAAGTCTGCCTTTGGGGTCATGACACCCCATCTCTTGTGTTGCCTATCATCCAGCTCCTAATTTCCATTTCCTGTTCACATATTTGCTTCGTACTATTTTCTTATTTATCAGTCCCATAATTTCATTTCTGATATCAGCATGCAAGAGACCAAGGAAAATATTGAGAACTGACTGTTTACCAAGTTGACTACCAAAACATGTACCTCTTCATCTTTTCTTTGACAGCCTGAGTGGTTTTGTTCATGATCATTTAATTGGTCATGAAGAAAGAAAGGTAGAACCAGGAGCCAATTTTATGCTCTCGCCTATGTCAGATTCAGCCGGCACGGCACAGCAGGGAGAATGCTGCTGCTCAGCTTCGCCTAATCAATTTCACCACCCAGGTGCTAGCAGAGAAAAAGGGGAAGTGAAACCGCAAACTGATTGCTGGCAGGCGGTGGCACTTAACTCAAACCGCAAGTGGATAGTTTGTATCAGCACCGGCTTCCCTCGAGCGCTGCAGACAAAGGAGAGCGCAGAGGCTCAGAAGCGAAGCAATCAGCGTGCGATTGAGAACTCCCTGCTTCACACGCAACAGGAAAACCCAACAAAGGCAACAACAGCACAACCCATAGATGGCAATCAAGAAGACAAAAGAACCGGACTGAATCTGCCATTTGGGTGAGGGGGGATTACTGCGGGTAATCTGTAACTAAGCAGTGGGGCAAAACGCAGGAACGGGGAAGCTATAAAATACATTGTAAGATGTGCCAAGTCAACCCTGGCTTTGTCTGTACCTACCTACGTTATGCTTGAGTAAACTTCTTTGTATCATGAGAGTTTCTTCTGAGCTGAACGGGGTAAACCTTACAGCCTAAAAGAATGAATTTCTGGTCCACAGAGTATACCACATGAACACAACTTAATTTCAGCGTCTATGAAAGATTTATTTATTGGAAACAAAATTCAAAGTTGTTATGCTTCATCAGCATGTTACATTCTCATGAATTTAGAGGTGGGAGTGGGATTCTTAAGTGATAACAGCAAATAAGAATTCAGTAGTTCCTCTCAAAATAAAGGAAAGGAAAGGTATGGAAGAAGGATCTGTTTTGGAGCAGCAACCTTTGATGGAACTCTGTTAAGTTCTATCAACCTAGCAGACCTACTCAATCTGGACAACCACAGACCTGTTCCAAATCTTCATCAGTTGAGCTCACAATGGGGACCACATATTTGACCTTCATCTTTGAGTAATTAGCACATGGAAGACTTCAACATGAGTCCTTTGTGATGATCTGGTCACCTTGAGACTCATAGCAATTACTGACCTCTGTAGAGGGAATGGACACATTAAGCTGGTCCACTCTAGGCAGCTTGGTTTTCATCAGAAACCTATGAAGTTTCCTAGGAGTCTGATAGGCAGCTGTGTTGGATGCCTAGTTGAGCCCTGGAACACAAAGGCAATGAACGTTCTTGATAGGATTACATCCAAGTAGCCTCTCCTATGTGCCAATCCAGGGGTGTTCCTTAAGCACCTGTGGAGAAACTTGACGTGAAGTGAGAGAGAGAGAGAGAGAGCGAGAGATGATTGAGCTCAGATTTGAGCCTACTCTATAATGGTAAGAGTGGCAAAGTGTTAAGGTTTTGTTTTGTTTTGTTTTGATGCGTCCAAGTCAGTATTGACTCCTGGCAACTGCCTGGACAAGTCCCTGCAGTTTTCTTAGCAAGATTTCAGAAGTGGTTTGCCATTGCCTTCTTCCTAGGGCTGAGAGAGAGTGAGTGGCCCAAGGTCACCCAGTGGGCTTTGTGCCTAAGGTGGGACTAGAACTCTTTATACAGGCTGTATATGTTAAGGAAAATTGCAAATGAAAGCAAGTGTGCAATTTCTAGGTTTTACTGATTACAAAAAACATAGTGCATAAAAACCTGTAAAGTTGACGGAGACTAGATTAAAACTGAACCACAAATCTTTGTCTGTGATTTGACTGTTGAACCTATTTCCACAGTCACAAACAACATTGTGGCTTAATACTGATACTGTATTAAGGCACAATGTGCTTTTTTTAGTACATTTTGTGAACTTAACCATGGTGACTTGTAAACTGTGGTTTATAACTTAGTCTGTTGTGTGAACGTGGGCAACTGTGGTTATTCAGTAATCTATTATTAAACAGGTAAGGCTTAGTGAAAGCCACATTCTTTGATTCTTTGTCAGTCCAACCCCTTTCTTCTGTTCCAATGACTAAAGAGTGCCTTACTTAGCAAACTAAGTATGGAGATAAGGGAAGGCAGAATGAAATATGATGGCATCTGGACTCTGGGCTTATAACCAAGAAAGGCATACAAAATTGTTTTTGCATATGCTGCTGCTGAATCTTGCTTGTACAGACCTGTTTCCATTCTGTTTTTCAATTAAGTAATGTTGCCATTATATTTTAACAAGTTTGTTGCTGTTTGGTGTGAGTTCATATGGTAGCACAATGGGATTTTTATGATATCTGTGTTCAGTCAGCAGGCTGACAAATTTGTGTATGTGTTATAAGCCAGCTAACAAGAGAGTTTTTGTAGAAACCCAGGTGATTTGTCTTTCTGTGGATATTTCTTGCAGAGTGTCTCTTACACAAAAGCTTCACTTATATCATTATTTAGAGCCACTAGAGATGGTAGGTAAAATCATGACTTGGCTGAGTTGCTTTTTCACACATGGGTTCTACAGTTTTTAATATTGAAAGGAAATAACAGACATGTGAGAACGTGCTTCTGAAATTGTAGCAAGTTAATTCTTCAATTTTGTATATTGAAGGAACCTAAACTGGAATGACTCAGATGTTAAACATGGGATGGTACAGTCCTTTCACAAGCCTATGCCATCTCAACATCAATTTGAGAAATAGGTTGTTTGAAACAATCAAAAGAGTTCCTGTGTTAAAAATGATGCCCACATAGATTCTTATTCTGTCAGAAAAAGCTAGATTCACATGGAAGGAGTGTCACTCACTTCTCATTCTGAATGCTGTGTGACGCTTATATATCACTTCAGGCTATGAATGTTGAATTAATCTTGTTATGTAATCTGTCTTCCAATTTCCTGAAAGGGGAAATCATCTTACTTTCTGAAAGAGGCTTCTGTTTTCTCTTCCATTCTCAGAGTGCTTTGAGGGTTGTATGTTTTAGCTTCTATATTATTACAACATGATAGAGGTATTGCTGTTTTGAGTTGTACATCTCTTCTATCCTGAAGTTTCCTGGCTCCCCATGCTTCTTGCTTTCAGGAGGAATTCCCTTTTGATGTCTTTTTTTTAAAAAAAATCTTTTCTTTTTGGTGCCTTTGAGTCAGTGTTGACTCCTGGCGACTGCATGGACTAGTCCCTGCAGTTTTCTTGGCAAGGTTTTTGGAAGTGGCTTGCCATTGGCTCCTTCCTAAGGCTGAGAGAGAGGGACTGACCCAAGGTCATCCAGCTGGCTTTGTGGCCAAAGCAGGACTAGAACTCATGGTCTCCTGGTTTCTAGCTTGATACCTTAACCACTATACCAAACTGGCTCTCTTGAAATTTTAGGAGACATTTAATTAAAATGCAGGGAGGTCAGAGAGGGTCTAGGCCACTGAAAAGATGGTGGTAATGAAAACAAGGCATTTGCTCATCATAAAACTAAAGACCCTACACGTGATCCTTGTGAATTTCACTGAACGTTTTTCTTATTTGGAAAAAAAAATGAAATGAAATTAAATGAGAATGAAAAAACAATTGAAGAAATATTCAACACAACACATATTAGATTCTAGCTTTATTGTTCTGCTGATGACAATATTGGTCATGTTTCCTCATTTTCAGCAGCTAATAAGGACAACCTTAGTAGCAAATTGCATATATATCTGGGAGAACTGGATAAATTAACAGACAACATGTCTCTGAGAGATTATTTGCCATGATAGCTAAAGGAAATCCCAGTTGAGAGACTGGGAATATCAGTTGCTGGGAAGAGCTAGAATGTAGCTTACATCTTCGTATGCTGCATGCAGATTATCTGGAGCATCTATTGATACTATTGGAAGCAGGATGCTGAACATTGGACTGCTGGACTGATCCAGTAAAGTGTGTGTTGTGTTGTGTTGTGTTGTGTTGTGTGTGGATGGATGGAGGGAGGGAGGGAGAGAGAGAATAAGTATGCTGTGCTATAATGATCACTTCCACGTAAGGAGTCATTTTCCCACCCAGGTATCAACACATATGTCCTTTGTCTTGCCCTTCCATATTTGAAAAGAAAACAATTCAGGTGAAATTCAGGTCAGTTGTGGTGTCTCATCCATAGTAGGGCTTTCCCTCCTTGCTAGAAGGCATTCAAACTTTAATAAATTGCATGTGATAAAAGTATTAAAGCACCTTAGTGGTGATAGTACAGCTATTGCAAAAAATGGAGGAGTTTTCAGGTGATGTCCTAGGATTTAATGGAAGCAAACAACAATATCAAAAACAACAACTAGGCTATAGATCATTGAAAACATAATTGTGCAATGAAAGACAGGGCATCCAGGCATACTGCGTGGCCACCTCATAACGAAGTAAGTGCTGAAATACCATACTCTACCAATAAGAACTGATCTTCTTGGAAGATTTTGGAAAAAATTCTAAAGCAAATTGTCTTTCATCAAACTTGAATGAGTATGGGCAGAAGAAAGCTCAGAATCATTTCTCTGCCCAGCATTGCGTGTTCTGGAGCCAGTGCACTTTTTCTGGGGGCAAAACAACCTATTATCTTTGCTTCCTTGTTCTCGTTTTGAGTACTAGCTTGTTCTTACTGTATGACCAAATGGCTTTAAGCCTTAATCCCCCTACTGGATTCTGAACAAGGCTTCATCATTGTTGACAATTGGTTTATTTGAAATACTCTGCAATCCAGTCAGAACTAAAGCAAAAGTAGTTTTCTTTTTTAGCTCAACATTAGCAGAGAAGGAGTCTGGAGGGTGACTGAATAACTGGCACGGGCTCAAACAGCGAATTTCTGCTAGCAACCACATTAACTGAGAAGAGGAAGAAAATGCTATTGTAGGTTTAATTAAAAGGGTTAACATTGTTTCAGTGAAAAAGTGTATCTCTGTTGTGATCCACCATATGTTATTTTTAAAAAATCAAATAAACAGATATTTTCAGGTTATTTTATACTTACCCCCTGTGGGTTAAATAAGTGAATGCCATTATTCCATTCTCGTTTGCTGTCCTCTGGAATGCTTTCTGGATAAAAGCTGTTAAAAATCAAAGCAAGTTTATTGTGGGGTCCTGTGGAAGGGCTTGGATGATCTGGAATATAAAAGAAAGCCTAAAAGACATACTGTGTTTCAGCTAGTTTTGTATTAATTAAATGGACATGATCAAAGTTAGTAAAACTGAGCAAGATCTAAAAATGGAAATGCTTAGCCTTTAACTCATTTTAATAAAGGTGCAATTGGACAGCAATCTGAGCAATTTCAAGATCAGGATAAAGTGAAATAGGCACATAAAGAATATACAGGATGGAGTTTAAGGTATTCAGTAGACTGAAAATACACACATTGCTTGACTGACTCATGTTCTCTGGATTTGATAGTTTTTCAATCAAATCCTTTTGCCCTGTGGATTAAACCTTTGAAAATTATTTGTCAGTTTCTGCCTTACTTATCTGCCTTGAGTTATATTATCTGTAGATGAGTGCTGCATACCTCTGAGCTGAGCTTTCAGTCAATGCCATTAAGATTACCAGAATGAACTGGCAACCATTTTTAAATGAACTGATAAAGATGTGGCAGAGGCTCTTCTTCAAGTGTGGAAATCAGATTTTTTTTTTGTTAAGTTCTGTTAGTCTGTACATCCCCAAATTATGTGCTGTTTGGTTGTGATTTGGCTGGTTTTGGTTTAACATGGTGTGGGAGCCAACAGTTGTGTCTTTTCTACTGATCATCAAAAGTCAAGAGTAAGTTTTTCTTTTCTTCTTTGTTTTACTGTTTGCTTTAGAAGAACCAACTCTAGTGAGTCTTCAAGAATGACAACATGAGCAGTTAGCCCTGGTACACACGAGATCACAGGGATGCTTAATCAATCAATAATAACAGTTTTTCAATATACCACACTAGCTATTGTAGTATGTTCGTACTGTTTCATGCTAAACCAGCTAATTGTGGCCTATTTAATACCCCATGGTTTAGAAAATTGTGGCTTAGCAGTTTAGCAAATTATGGGTTAGACAAGATGGTTGATATTATTCAGCAGGCCTCAATGACTAAAAGTACAGATGCCAGATTGAGGTGGGGCAATGGCCATTTATCGGTTTGGAGGATGTATCAGGAGCCATATATGAACAAAGCAAAGAGGTAAGTGGGTGAAATCGAAGCAAAAGTGAGTGTGTCCTGGGGAAAAAAGATTTTTGAGATCTGGGTAGTTTGTGGATTCATTTGTGTATGCATTTGTTTTGTCTTCGGAATGTATTGAGAACTCTTAGCAAATTACAGATTCATCTAACCCAGTGTTTTTCAAACTTGGCAAGTTCGAGATGTGTGGACTGCAACTCTCAGAAGTTCTTGCCAAGTTTGAAAAACACTGATCTATCCTATGTGAATTTTTGGTTTTTAATTCTATTATATTATTAAACAGTTGTTTAACAGGTGTGTGTGTAATGTATGGTGGGAAGGGCTTTGTCACCCTGCCTGCCCTGTAGAACAGCACAAGCTCCATATGGCCCCAACTCTGCTGCCACTTAGAAGGGTCTTCAAATCCTGACTTTCCTGGCCATCAACAGGGACAAGTTAGCAACCTGCTGGACTGATCTTTTGTCTTCCTCTTGTGCTGTTGTTTTACGACTTTTATTTTTCTTTTGTGATTATGTGCTTTTAACTCTCTCTCTATGCCACCTTGAGTTGTTTTACAATTGGGTGGCCTTAGAAAATGAATGAAATTGAAAAAAAGGAGTACAGTTTAACCCCAAATAGACCCCATCATACTGTGAGAACAACTAAACATGTTTTGCCATCTAGTTGTCCAAGAAAAAGCTGAAGAGAGAGCGACTGAAAAAGCAAACCTATCTGTTACAGAACTTGACTCATTTAGGGTAATTGTAGGCTGCAGACCTACTGGTGAGGAGATTTGACTAGGCTAGTGGCTGAGCAAGTTGTAGGAACAAGGCTAAGCAATGTATTGTTCCAACTCTTTGTGACCTGAGAGATATCAATTTTGTCATTGTTAGTAATAGCTTATTTGAGTTTATATAAACTCATGCTTGCGTTATCATATCTAGGCATCTGGTTTTCTGTCAGCCTCTCTTTCAATTGCTTTCAATTTTTTGAAGCATCAAGGTTTTCTCCAGTGACTTTCTTTTGCATTATGTGTCTTAAATATTTTAGATTTAACTATATTCTTAGTGCTTTCAATAAGTAGTCTGGGTTCTTCATCTGCTATTGAATGACTTGTTTTTCTTGTGGTCCAAGGTATTCTCAGTAATTCTCTCCAGCATCACAATTCAAAGCTGTCAGGTTTTTTGTTCACCCTTTCTGATGGTCCAGCTTCCATAATCATATATTACACTGGAAACCTATGGCCTCCACAATACATATCTTTATTGACAGTGATATCTGTGCACTTTAATATGCACTATTACTGTAGCTGCCATCCCTGTGAAGCTTTGAAGATAAAGTCTACTACCTCAACTTTTTCTGTGCCTGTTTACATTGAGTTGGCATTGGGTATAGATATAATATTAGGGTTCTGAAATAATTGAGCAATAGACCCACTCTGTACTCTCTTCTTTCACCTTGAATAATAGACTTTATTCTTTAAGACTTCTTGCTTCCAGCCATCAAAAACAGTATTATCAGCATATACAAGATTGCTGATGTTTCTCCCAGGAGTTTTAATTCCAATTTCTATTTCTGCTAGATCAGCATTTCTCATATTTTTTCTATGTATATGTTAAATAGGTGATGGCATACAACGTTGACTCATTCCTTTTCCAATTTTGAATCATTTGATTGATTGATTGATTAGGTGTCATCAAGTTGGTCTTGAATCTTAGTAACCACTTTATATTTTCTATCCATGTGGCTTTCTTGGTAAAATACAGGAGTGATTTACTGTTGCCTTCTCCTATGAAGTATGAAATGACACCTTTGCTGTTGTCATTAAAGTGATCTTCTGCTTCCACATCTTCCTGTATTACTGCTATCCAATATAGGTGCTTGCTTGCTTGCTTGAGCTGGGCAGCTGGGATGACCTTCACACCTTAAGTGACCCTGCTGGGATTATATATTATCGGCATACACTCCCTACATTCTTTACACATCCCTCCCAGGAACCCACCACCACCACCATGACGAGACAGCACAGAAGGAACTGGGGGAGAGGGGTTGAATTATTTAGATCCTTTATATTCTGTTTCTGGGCATCATACAAATTATTCAATAGGCAGATGAGGTAACCTGGTACATCCATGTTTTTAATAGCTATCCACAATAGTGATTTACTATTGCCTTCTCCTATGAAGTATGAAATGACACCTTTGCTGTGGTCAGCATAGTCAAAAGATTTTGTGTAATCAATAAATCAGAAATATTTATTTTATTTACTCATTTTTTATGGAACTCCCTTGCCTTTTCCATTATCCATCAGATATTAGCAATATGTTCACAGGTACCCCTGCCTCTTCTGAATACAGCTTGTATATCTGGCATCTCATTCCATATACAGGTAATCCTCACTTACCAACTGCCTTGTTTAGTGTCCATTGAAAGTTACAGTGCTGCTGAAAAAATAGCTTTATGACCAATACCCCCATTTATGATTTTTGCAGTGTTCCTCTGTCACGTTATTGCCATTGTAGTCAGGGTGCATTGTCCTGTATCTGACCTGTTGTTTTTCTCCCCTCCCCCCCCCCCCCCGCTTTGCAGAGCAGAGAGTTTGGAGAGGAACAGATTATAGGCACACAATACACATTGAAAGCAATGCAGTGGGGGGGGGGTGAGGGAGAAAATGGGTCAGGCACAGGAAAGATTGCCTATAGAAATCACTTTTTTTTTTCTCCTCACCCTCCCTCACAGAGCGGAGAGATTAGAGAGGAGATTGGAGAGATCACAATATCAAGTTTGCTTTGGTTCGAGCTTCTGATATTCCACCGTGAATGGTGTACATGTCTTTGTACCACTGAATATTCCTTTTATCTTTGGGCATATCAGAGGCTTCACATACTTTGGGTTTTAATCCAGACACATCATAAATACCACTGCTACCCATTTTTGTCATTTGCTTTTCCCCACTGGCTCTTTGGGTACCTTCCAGTGGGGGGTGGGTGTCATTGTTCAGTGTTATGTTGACATTGTCCTGGTTGTGAATGTCTATTTGGTTTTCTTCACAGAATACTGGAATGGGTTGCAGTTTCCTTCTCCAGTGAATTGTATTTATTTTGACATCTCTTTTATGATTTGCCCATCATGGGTGATCTTTCTGGAAGCATACCCTCTTGATGGTAGAGCGCATAGCATAGGGCTTGGTTATGTAAAGGACTGCCTATCTCCAAACATTTTTGCTTGCCTAGGTGTGTGAGTATGTTCCAGGTCCCCTCAATTAAACAATATCATCTTGTGGTACCAAGGAAGCATGCCTTCTCTGTCACTGAACCTGCCCACTGGAACAGCATTCCCAAGTTATACAGGTTGCACCTACTCTCCTGGGGTTCTGAAGACCCTTAAGACCTGGGTCTGTCCCCAGGTCTGGGGTTAATATGTTAGTGGGGCCCCTGACATGTTTAACCCTGTTATGGTTATTTTACCTTTACAATTCACAACTAGTGAATTGATACAAATACCCACATTCATTTTTCAGAAGTTGCCAGTCCACAGATCCTTAACCTTATCTTTCTAATGCCTATTCAGGCTTGTCTCTATTTTTCTGAGGGAAAAATAAGGTGGAAAAGATTCTCTAAATATGCCTCCAAAGCATTCATAACTTCTGAAAACATGTTTTAAAACTATAAAAAGAATGTCATGTTTGACATCAATACCATGAAAATAGTTTAACTAATTTACTGCAGTGAGAAAGGAAATATAGATATCAGTCCTTACTTTGAATAGGATATTACATAAATTCTTATATAAGAATTGATTATATAGAATTGTACCAACAATTATATTTTAGATAATTAGGATAGATAAAAGGAAAGCCATTAATTGCACAGAGGCTTCAAACTAATTTGCACTATAATCTATATCGTTTAGCAGATTTATAAGAATAGAATAAATTCTATTAGCTAGAATAAGTTCTAGTAACTACCCCAAGTTAAAAAAAAAAAAACTGGCAGAATCCAAGCGAATTGTAATCTCCTAAACTATGAATAAAAATGAATCCAGTAGCCAAGATCAAATTCAATAGCAATAATCTTACAAATCACATATTCTGTAGACTTGAGTTGCTGGTAATTGAAGATAATTTTGATATGCCTTTGCCAAGGAAAAAGGCAATACTGGTGATAGCTTTCAGTTTATAGTTTTGGACTTTCAGCAGAAAACAACATAAATTGCCTGAGTGATATATAGGCAACATAAATTGCCTAAGTTTATGCAGTATACTGAACTCATGGACTACAATTACCATACTCCAGAGGCTTGTAGCTATAAAATCTGAAAAATGGCAGAAAAGTCAGTAGAATAAAAATTGTTCAGCGGTATGTGTGTGTCTGCAGAAAGAAAGAGAGGGTAACACACAGTTTATGAAGTATCTAATGAGTGTGCTGCAAAAGATAATTTATTGTTAAAAACCATCATTGGGAAAAACAGTTCTTTGTCAATGTCAAGCAAGTTTGATGTGTTTCACATCATTTAGGAGTTAATAAATCAAACTTTCAGGTATATCATTGAGTGAGTCCTAAACTTTAATCTTTTAGGGGATACTTTCAATCTCAATTCATCTACTAAATAACTTCTCAACATCTAAAGAACATCAAAATAGAAAATAGGTTTTAGTTTGGACCTTTTTTCATGGCTAGTGCCCATTTGGCTGTATGACATGAAACTGCAGCCATAATTACATTCAATGTTATTATAACAGTACCGTGCATTACCTGTGGTACTGTACATGTTAGCAGAGCAATATACTAAAACCATATGTAAGTACCTTTTTTAAAGATTTATTATCTGCATCTTTTTTCATTCACAATTATCCCTAATGTGCTGATATTTGTATATAGCTTCTCCAAGGGGCTGCAGATAGTAGCTTTACTGTCTTCACCCATTCTCCATGTACCTTGTGAAGGGAAGGACTTTTGACAGGCCCTCTTGGGATGACTGGACTGGCTGAGTAGATTCGGGTCAGGTGGGGTGTTGCTTGAGATATCCTGATACTGTGGCATTTATAACTTTAAAGGTAATGACCAAGACTTTGGATTGGCCCAGAAGCCTATTGGCAGCCAATGCCAGCCTTAATGAGGGTGTAATTCTACCATGGCAGAGTTGTCCCTCTAGGAATCTGTCTGCTGTGTTTTGCAGCTTCTGGGTTGTCTTCAGAGCCAGCCCCACATAGACTGCATTGCAGTAGTCCAATCAGATGGGGACCAGAGTGTGAGTTACCAACTTTTTAATATAAACTGTCTTGATTCTGGATCTTTAATGCACATTTAAATATATAAATAAACACCTTTGTTTAAAAAAAGATGCTTCATTCGCTTTCTGACCCATATGTCAGAAAAAGGTTTTATGTGGATTTCTGACCAGATTAAAAAGATGCTATGCTTTTCAATTACTTTGTTAGGCCAAACTAATCCACAAAAGAAATACTCCATTAAAGGGTCAATATAACCTCAAATTGAGAACTATAGGAACTACACTAAATTAACTAGGCTAGGCTAGGCTAGGCTAGGCTAGGCTAGGCTAGGCTAGGCTAGGCTAGGCTAAGCTAAGCTAAGCTAAGCTAAAGAAAAGGTGGTCTGGAAATTTCAAACACCATTTCAAAAACTTGGGACCATATTGCTCAAAAGTCTTCTTTCTTCAACCCTTGTTTAAAGTAGGCTAACTCAAATACTGACAAACTATACATATCAACTGTCCATTACTGCATATAAGTGTAATTGTATATAATAATTCTTTTTCCCAATTTAATTTTCCAACCCCTGGGTTACATCTCCAATAGTAGGGTGCTTGCAATCAGTCATTACTGAAAATTCTCTAGGTGTCCAATGTACATGAACCAACATTAACCTCATCTCTAGATAAAAATAAATTCATTTCATGACTTTTCTTTCTGTTGTCTTTTATTTTATATTGTAAGCTACCCAGAGTCCATTTGGAATTTGCAGCCTCTAAATTTAATAAAATAAAATTCACATTATTTAATGCAAACTTCCATTGGTTTTACCAAACAAGACATTCAAGCACATTATTCCAAAGCTTATGTAAATAATTAATATCAATTTCATTAACTAACTAAAAAGAGGAATTACTGTTTGGAAGCCACAGATAATTTCTCCATAACTATTGTAGGCATTTAGATGCCGATGGACCTTCTAAATTCACTCTGACTGAAATCTGTGGTAATCTTTTTTTTTACATCCATAATTTCAGGAGAATACTAGTGACAGTCTAATGTTTAGTGCTATCTGCTTTTGTCCTTTATAATTTCCTCAATCCTATCCATTAGTTTATGTAATTGAGGTGATTTGTTTTCAAAGGATCCCTGCTTAATATATGTATTTGGAATGCCCAGGAGTTATAAACTTCAAATTAAAAATCAGAAGCTTTCCCTTAATTTCTAATATGAATAGTACAGTTCTTGGAGAAGACATGTTCATAGATTAAGATAATTTGGAACATAGTGTATGTTCTTTCTCTTACATTTTCATGTTTGCAAAAATGTGTACATACATATGCCAATTGCCAATGCCTTCAGAAATGCAATACATGTGCTAGCCTCTCTTTTTATGACATTGAACTATTTCTGTTTATTTTCCTATTTTGAGAAACATATCTGAGTATGAAGGAAGTGTTAAAGAGATTGTCAATGCAGTTGAGAATACATGAGTGCTTAAGCCAGCTAATGTACTGTGTGATTTAAGCAAGTGGCCCTGAAAGAAAGACAGTACTCCAGGTGCTTTCAAGAAGCTATTAACCACTGGGCCATGACTAATATACAACCATCACAATTCTCTTTTTGGGTTGTACCTATATGGTTGTATGAGAGATGACAAGTTGTTTTTGTGAATCATCTCCCAACGTAGTTACAACAACTTCATATTTTAATTTCTTGTTTTTCTTTTTGCATAATTATTATCCCCATCATTATTTGGGACCCTGCTTCACACAGATGGAATGCTATGTGTTACTAGTCTTGTCTTTCAATCAACAGATATATTGTAGATGACTTAGACTTGTGAATTCATCATGTATCAATTCAAAAAGATTCCCTTGTATTTCACTAAGTAAATGTATGCTGAATTCATGTAAGCCAACAGAATTAATAGCTACACACAGTTCTATTATATGGCTCATTTTTAACTAGAGACAGTACTTTTTAATACAAGCACTTCACAGAATCACCTAAAGCTCTAGAAACATTACAAAATTGAAAAACGGAAAGGAATGTCAGGATATATATGCTGGGGAAATTCTAAAGATTGTAAGAACATGCAGAAGATCTATTTATTCTCTTAAATACTAAGAGAACTGTAATTAAAATAAATGAGTTTTTTACTATTTCCACCAAATTTGTGGAATATGAGGGAACAATTTCTCTGGGTCTTTTTTCCCATGGGGAAGAAGAAATTCTCATGGCCAGGGTTCTTTCTTAACAGCGGTAATAGCACTACTCCTGAAGAAAAGAACCATGAAAGAGGTTTCCTTATATTGTCCTCCCTTGAAATGTAATGTAGGAAGCCAGGAAGACTGGAGATCACTGGATGGTTGATAAGACAGCAAAACCTCAATTCAGTGGACCAATTTTAGGGAGGGACTGCTCATAGCTCTTGATTTATTTTTAGATGAACTGTATGCCACCTACTCCAATATTTTAGGAAGCTAACATTTCGGAACACTGAAAATCATTTAAAAATGAAGGAAAACAAAGTAAATCACACAGCCAGAGTAAATCCATATCTCTCCTGAGCAGCATTCATACCTCTGAATAAGTTGTACCTTCTACCCTGAAAGTTTGTTGGAAAAGTACAGTACAGTCTTCACTGCTTTCCAGATTTTAAACAGGGAAGAAGCCATCCTAAGCTTGGGCAGCACATTATTCTAGGCTAAGGAGGTACTATTAGAAGGCATGTTTATGGACATCCTCTCATCTTCAGTGGAGGGATTCTCAGCCTGTCCTCTTGGCCAGGACAAAGGGGGCAGGCAGAATCTGTCTGGATCAGACAGACCCACAGATAACAAGGTATCTGAACCTGGTAACAAGAATCTGAGGATATAACCAGCACCTTGAACTAGTACCAGCCTAGCTCAATTTCAGTGTTATTTTGCTGAACTGGTGCTGATTGGTCAGCAAGCGGTCAACTACATTTTGTACCAGCAGTAGCTTCCAAATTTTCTTCAGGGATAGCTTTAGGTCAGTGTTGTCCAAACTTGGCCACTTTAAGATGAGTGGACTTCAACTCCCAGAATTCCCCAGCCAGGGAATGGCTGGCTGGGGAATTCTGGGAGTTGAAGTCCACTCATCTTAAAGTGGCCAAGTTTGGACAACACTGCCTTAGGTAGAGCAAATGGCAGTAATCAAATATGGGATTGCAACAATATGAGTGGGTTATGACCATTAAATCACAAATTACATCCTTGTGAATGATTTACTGTCTGTCATTTTTGTAATGACATCATTATGCAAATGACATAAATCACTGCAAATGACATATAATTAATGTAAATTTAATCTCCCTATCCAGGCTGTTTTGGTTGCAATGGAATTTGAAGGTGGAAGACAAGAATTTGGTTTCACTGCATCCAAAATCCACTAAATGGTGGTGGATCTGCTACATTGAAATTTCACTTGACAATGACAGATTTTCCCATACATCCCTTGGCCAGGAGATAGATGTAAGAACTTGTTCGACCCAAGAGAATTTTACCAGAACTTTTCCTCTTCTGTTCTTTGAAATGATTTCTAAAGCAAATTGTCTTTAATCAGAATGAATTAGAATTGGTGGGAAACCAAATTCAGCAAAATATAGAAGAATGTCTCTCCTTGGCATTAACTATAGTCACCTTGAACTGAACAGGTCTCTACAGATTTGTCTGATCAATATGGGAAGATGAGAAAGGAGATTAGCATGCATGTGACTAACTGGTCTTCAAATTTCCTGAAACATTTCCTGAAACAAAAGAGACTTTTTCTAACTTATAGTCAGGACGCCTTCAAATTCTTTCAGTAGTGTTGTAAAATGTACTTCATTTCTGTAAGTTGGCCAAGGCTGTTGCTCCTGATTCCCAGTCTGAAAATCTCCATGGGAAGAATTGCCCACTGCTCCTTTTTTTCCTTTGGGATCGGACTGAAATGTATAGAGCCCCGAAGGCTTCAGATTGTTGGAGAGATTAGTATACAATGAAAGGTGGGCTATTTTTATTCCCTCTTTGGCATCTTGTAACTGAACTCCATCTTTGATAATTTTGCCAACATTTTCTTCTTTGAAAAAACGGAAAATTTCTTCTCCAAATATTCTTAAAATGTGCACTGGACAGTTGGCAGGAAGTCCCCAGATCTTATACCTAAAGTGAGTTGTTGTTTTTTTTAAAAAGGGTATGTCTGCATTCAATGTGAGATTTTTTGTCATATGTATGAGTGGTTATCTTATAATATCTTACTTTATCTCTCTTATTTTTTGCCATTTTAATTATGTTATATTTTCTGGTGGTATGTTTTTAGAACCATGTTACTTACAGCTCTCTATATGCCTAAGATTGTGGGTTTTAAAGTCCTTTATAAATCAGCTATATATTTAGGCTAAATTGGGATGAAAATATTATTATAATTTTGGAGGGAACATTCTAATTTCTTTCTCCCCCTTTCTTATTAGGGTACTAATACAATAATAGGGCTATACATGCTTCAAAATGATTTAGGAGTGTGTTGGAACTGATGTGAATATATGTACTACACCTTTCTGGTATTTATTAAAGCTGCCCAAATTTTTCCAGGCTTCTATCAGAGCCTGAAAAGAGTTGCTACTTTAATCTTATATATTAAGAATACTTAAGAAAGGGCTTCTTAAGCAATTTTAGAAAACAACAAGAGTACAAGGTTACAGCCCAGTATTTCTTTTGAAATTATGTCTACCTACCCATCACAAATTGCCCATCACAAAGATGCTGATGATACAACTTTGATGGCTGGAAACAAGGAAGATGTAAGCAATCTCTTGCTAAAGGTGAAAAAAGAGACTATGTATAGAAGCCTCAATATTAAAAAAAACAAAAACAAACAACCCTCCCCCCCCGCCCCCCAAGATTGTGTCTACAGTCAGTGCAAAAAAGTTGACAGACATTATCTTCCTTGTATCAGAAATTCATAGTTGTAGCCAGGAAATAAAGAGACATCTGTTACTTGAAAGAAGAACTATGACACATCTAGGCAAAATATTAAAGTGTAGACACATCACTATCAACAAAAATGTACATTGTCAGGGCCATGTATTTAATTAATGTAATTGTAACAAGTCTGTGAAAACTGGACAATGAGAAAGGGTGAACAAACAGAAATGGATGACTGAATTGTGTGTTTGAGAAAGTTGCTGAGAATACCTTGAACCTCAAGAAGAATGAATAATTCAGTGGTAGATGAAGTGAAAACCAAACTTTTCATTAGAAGCACTGATAATAAAACTAAAGCTAAAATATTATTTTTTATTTTTTAATCCGCACTCAATCGTGACCGATTCTGCGGCGACTGCCTGGACGAGTCCCTGCAGTTTTCAAGGCAAAGTGTTTTGGAAGTGGTTTGCCAGAGCCTCCTTCCTAGAGCAGAGCCCAGCTGGCGAGCACCGGAGGCGGGGTTTCCATTGCTTTGTGCCTTTTTCGAGCGTGCGCGGATTCCGCGTTACCGACAACTGCTCCCGTCTCCTTTGCAAGGCACCGCCAGCATTTTTCCTCCCACTGGGGTGAGCGTACCCATTTATCCACTCACGTAAGTTTTCAAGCTGCTGGGTTGGCAGGAGCTGGGGAGGAAGCAGGAGCTCGTTCTGCTGCGCGGAGCTGGGCTCGAACCGCTGAAGTGTCGACCATTTCTGGCCGGCAACTTTCAGCATCATTAAGCCGCTGTGCCACCACGTCCCCAAAATATTTTATACACATACTATATGAAGGCAAGAGTCACTGGAGGATACCCTGATGTGTCTAAAAATCAAAGCAATTGAAAAAAAAATGTCAACATGATACAAGGAGGTTAGATATTATCACTATTGGTAACGGAGTTTGCTTGAACAACTGAAGAACCACCATTACCTCCCCATTAAAAAAACAAGGAAAACATAGAAATGGTACAGAACATTCAAAAGATGCCTTCCAAATCCAGGGAGAGTAGATGCCTTATTTTTACCATATAAAACAAAAGTAATGTGTAGAGATCCTTCCATGACCTTGCTCTGTTGACCACAGACAGTCTATCATACAAACACCCCCCCTCATACAAGTATACACAAACACACACATACACAAACATCATCCTTTAATATTTTTATTAACTCATTGAAATGATGTCTAGCCTAATTTCTTGAAAAGGCAGATCTTCATGTCTCTCAATGAATCTCCTGGAGATATGAATTGAATCATGAACAATGCAAGCTATTAGTATCGCCTGCATGCTGAAAACCAGAGATCTCTTATTTTCATAAAAGATTCAAAAGAAACAGGTAAGTTTTTTATTGGGAAGGAGTGATTTGGAATAGGAACTACTTCTCTTTATAGTTAATGAATGGCTGTGACTTGCTTTTATTTTTCAAAGTTTGGATAAGATCATTTTTCCAGCTGTCATTGAGCATAACAGCAGTGTGAAACAAAGGAAGTAAGTCACAGTGGGAAATTTATGTAAGCAAGCACCACTTATTGCCTCTTGTCACAGAACATAATGCCAGGTATGTCATTCAGACTGATCAAGGGTGATATTTTGTCCGGCAAACTATTGTGATTTCCATCTCATCTCTTGCCTAACATTAATTCAGAGGAAAAACATACCATGTAGTGCTAGGCTACACTGTATGTAGAATGCTAATATATGGAGAATATGTTAGGTTTGTAAGTAGAAATGGCAGATTGATTCCTCTTATGAGGCTTCCATGAAACCAGCATGTTCTACTGCAAATTAAAGCTCAGTTCAGTAGAATGAAAAATATTCTTGGTGCTAGTAATTATTGGGAGAGAGATAAATTCTGTGAATCAGCATTCTTCCCATATCACTTTGTCAATATAGGTATCATAGAGCTAGAGATTGGTTCCTTTCATATAACTTTTACAGAAATATAGCGTGGGATGGAATTTCTCATTTTGATTAATTTCTCTACCACCAGCATCATCATGCAAATGGATGTCTTTGAATATATTTTTTTCTGAACAGGGTTAATATCATTGCCAGAAAAAGTTGGAGAGCTATGCATGAAACCCCCAAAGCCCTGTGTTCGAAAGCAAACACCACTAACTAAAATAGTGCAGTAAGGTTTCAAATGGAGATGCAGTCATAAACATTGAAGAAGGAGAGCCATGTTAGTCTGTGGTAACTCCAAATCAGAATCAGGGTGGTAGCAATTTTCAAGATTAACAATTTTTGCTATAAGACATAAGCTTTTGCAACCTGTAGCTCACTTCATCAGATGTATAGAGTAGCTTAAGTGATGTACAGTGTCAATAAAGTACTCTGGTGAGCAGATAAATTGCAAGCAGCATGGCTGATAAAATAGTAACTGTTTCCTTAAATAGATTATTTGAGGATCTCATAAATACACAGACCTTTCTTTCCAATTGTGGCCAGTGCTTAAAACACCACAAATGTATGATGGTGTCACGTGGTCATCACATTCTTACGTAACTTAACCCACTGGTTAATCATAGCCAATATGGTGATGAAGTTAAGCTGTTAGACATGGATGTGAAGAGTTCAGGTAGAAGTCCCTCTTTACAATTGGAGTCAGTGGGTGGTTTGGATTCAATTTCTGTCTCTCAGTCCTTCTGACCAGGTTCTTGTTATGACAATAAAATGAGGAGATATTTCTATCTGCACCACTGTGATGTCCTGGAGAAAAATAAGATATAAACATGAATAATTCATAACTATAAATGAATTCTATTTTTTTTCTCATGGAATTGGCTACAATTCATAGTGTACCTTTTCTGACTGTCAGCTCCACTATGTGGACCAGAGCAGAAAATGTACCCCATAGGAAGGCTGAAACTACTTTTATTGAGATTGGCTGTAATAACAGAATCTTGCAAGTCTGCTTGTGCTGTACTTCCTTCTGCTTCTTATAGTTCAGTGAATTAGGGAGGCATCTGTCTGAGCCTCTTCCAAATGTTATCTCATTATTCTGGACTTAAAAAATGCTTCATCACCTTTAGCCTAAGTAATGGTTCCTGCATATCTCCATCAAGATCATCTTCCCTACTCTCTGCATTAACAAAGCTCGCTTCTTCAGACACAGGTAGCTTTCTCATTAGATGCATAGAATGGCAGGCTGATGTAGGATTTAAACTGGGGTGAGGTGTGGGAGAAAGGTGTAGGGAAATGGAGAGGAAGAGAGGTTGATTATGTAGATGCAGGTTACATGTGAGACACATTACAAGTACCTTATCAATTAATAATTGCAGTGTTTTAAAAACCATTGTGTTGGTTGAGATCCTCTGAGTTTGCTGGCAGTTTCTTGTTTGATGGTGCTGTTAAAGCCTCACTTTTCCAAAACAGTCACTTTGAGGTCTCTTATGGAGTTGGGAAGTTGAAATGCTCTGATATTATATGACATTGGAGGAAGATCATGTGAAAGTACCTCTTATCTTGTGTGGTGAGTACTTGTTGAAGCTCAGACTGTTCAAACGTATTATTAAGCTATAGCCCACACAGGACAAGACCACATTTGCATGCAGACAAACACCCAGCCTGAAGCCGATTCTTACAAGCAATAATAGGACAATGATGCCAACATGGGAACCCGACCCTGAAACAAACCCAGATGTCTACTTTGCCCTGCATCTACACCGACAGCACCATCGCATGTCCCTCTGGATTCTCCATAGGACAAATAGGACAAACTTTGAAAAAAAAGTTAATGGACACAAGTTTGACTTCAGGACCTAAAACAAAAACAAAGTAATATCAATATTTCAGCTTCCCAGGACACTCCATATCAGACCTCAAAATGACTGTTTTGGAAAAACAAACAAACAAAAAAAGGGACTTTAAATCCTCCATCAGCCTAGCCACTCTGTGTATCTGGCTAAGTGAGTTGCAGCTTCATGTCTTTTGATGAAATGTGTTAGTTTGAACAGGTGCTAGCAGACTCCTGATTTTTTGCCATCATAGACTAACACGGTTCTCCTCCTACATTGTTTACTTCCAGCATGTTACTGAATGGAGATCCTTTCAGTTCAGATGCTAATTTGTTGTTCTTACTGCACAGTGCAGTAGTTGACGTTTCTTACTCAGGAGGAAATTCTCTTATTTCAGTTTTATTTCTGGAGAATGAGTCATGCAATTTAGCCACCATGGGCCTTGATATGGGCTGCAGATTGTGACTCATTTATTCATCAGATTGCTAGTAAAATAAACCTGATCTAGATAAACAATAATTATGGGCAAAGTAATCTCCAAGGATGTCCATATATTACTGTGAGTTCCTTAGTATATTAGCTCATTTTGGTGATTTTAGAAATATTTTTAAGATATTTTAATTGGTAATTGTAAAAAAGAAAAGTGGTTCCTAGCACATACTGTTATTTACATCCTCTGACTATGACTAAGTGACCTCCAGGGGATCTACCCTGCTCCAAGAATCTGTTATTAAAAGTATGTTTTCTCTTTCTTTCTAAACCTCTCTTTCAAAGAAATAAAGTAGGGATTTTTATGGCGTTTGTATTTTAATCAATATTTGCCTGGTACAGATCCATCACTCCTATAATATGTACAGGATTCCTATTAATAGAAGAGAATATATGTAGCTCAGAGTTGAACTGTGGAGTCCTTGATGCTCTCTCAGCTTGGTTGTCTGATTGCAGATGTTTTGTTACCCAATGTCAGGCCTAGCCCAAAGAACTCCTGGAGACCATGCAGGTTCAATCAGCAAGGTTTATTAGCCAACGCCTGTTTACAGAAATCTTCTCAGACTGACCAGGCACAGCTATTCACTATCTTCTGGAATGTTTAGGGATGCGCCAGCTTTCTCTGCTTATCTCCAGAGCGTTGCTGGAGACGAGAGCACCGTTTTCACCCCCCTTCCTCCATTCCAGTCCATCACACCCAACTAGGTAACATCATCAGTGCTAGTGAGTGTGGGGTTTGTTCCCTGTTTATATACAGTACCTTGCCCTGCCAGGGTTGGTGGGGATGTGGTTTTCTTCTTGGTAGTTCCTTGATTAGGGTATTGTTTTCTGCTTGATCGTTTGTCTCCTTGGTAGTTCCTTGATTAGAGTATTGTTTTCTGCTTGAATGTCTGGTGTTAATCCCTGATTATCAAGGTGTAGGCTGCTGGAGAAGATGTGTTCTGGTCTTTTTGTTTCCTTCTTAGCTTTCTTATTGTCTCTTTTGAATGATGTGTAAATATGGTTTATTTCTATGTGTCTATTGATGGCTGATGTGTCTGAGTGCCAAGCTTCTGGGAATTCCCTAGCGTTTTTGGATTTAGTTTGGTCTAGGATGCTCAGTTTCCCTGTTGAAATTATGGTTATTATGCTACACGGCATCACCATAGCACACAACCAACTAAAGCCCTCCAAACCATCTTAAGTAAACCAAAAGACCAGTAGCCCAAGAAGAAAAAACAGGAGTCATCTATAGCATACAGTGTAAGGACTGTAACAGCCACTATGTAGGACGGACAGGCAGAAGACTAGCAGAGCACATCCATGAACATCAACTAGCAGTCAGAAGACACAATGAAAACTCCTTCATCTCACAACACATGGACAGACTCAACCATAATTATGTGCCATCAAGTCATTGTTGACTCTTAGCAACCACATAGATTTTTTCTGTGACAATCTATCCCTAACCCGGTCTTTCAAGTTTTCCAATGGTGTACCTGTTGCTGCTTTAACTGAGTCCATCCACCTTGCTACTGGTCATCCTTTTCTTCTCTTTCCTTCTACCTTTCTTATCAATACAGTCCTTTCTAGAGAGCTAGGTCTTCATATAATGTGTCCAAAGTAGGATAATTTGAGCCTGGTGATTTGTGCCTCTAGTGAGAACCCTTGGTTGATTTGTTTGATGGTCAATTTGTTTGTTTTCTTGGCTGTCCGTGGTATCCTCATGAGTCTTCTCTAACACCAAACTTCAAAAGCATCATTACTCTTCATATTCTGCTTAAGTTCACATTTCCATGGGCAGGCTAGCTATTTGATTTGAGAGGGCTGCGTTTGGGTTTTTTTTTTTTTTTAATAGCTTGAAATGTGTTTTTAAGCTTGTTTGTATTTGAGATTTCAAAATAATGATTAGGAATGATGGGAGAAAAGATACCTAATTTTTATAATGTCCTGATTTAGCCCATTTATTGTGACGACAACTTAGATTATAATTAAACTTCTCCCCAATCTCTTTAGACTCTTTTTATGCTGAGAAAAACAGAGGGACCATGTCATTAATTTATTTTAAAAATAACAAGTTTGTCAGAATTCTGTGAAGGTTTATTTATCAAAGAAAGCAAATATTCCGATTTCCAGAGCAAATGTTTTCTTCCTTATGTATCAGCTGTAAATGAACCATACAATCCCAATGTCAGCTACCTCTACAAAGGCTTAAATCTAAATTTCCATTTATTCATTTATAATCTGTTTTTCAGAGAGATAAAATAGCTTTCAAACTATTTGCAGTCAGCAAATAATCACATATAAATATACAGAAAATACAAAAGTGGCATTGAAAAATTTGTTTATTTATACCAAGTTCTACATACTGCTTCCATCCTAGGATTCATAAAGCAGCAAATAATAAAAGAACAGAACCCTCCCTCACCCAAAATAACAAGAAGGCATTAAATAAAGGGAGAGAGAGAACTAAATTAAATGAAGGCATTCCTGTTACCACTAGTGTCCATAACTGTGTCTTGAGAACCTCCCTTACTGTCTAGGAAGTTAGGGTTATTCCATACCCCAGGATGCAGAGTATCCTAATACGTGAGTACAGCTAGCAATGAGATGCACTGATAAGTCCCATCTCCTCTGCATTATCCTCATGCTTTCTTTCCATAAAAGAATAAATAGGGCAAGCCAGATCTTGCTGGGAGAGATCATCCTTTAAGTACCTGGAAGATGAGCTGTGTAGGGTTAAATGATAACCAGCACTTTGAACTGAACCCAGAAGCACATTGGTGTCATGCTGCTAAATCTACTCCTTGCAGTTAGCAGATAGGTTGCTACATTTGGGATCTGTTGAACCTTCCAAGTTTCTTTTACAGGCAGGTCCATGTAGAATATGTTTTTGTACTATATTCTAAAGTGCAAAGGTGCACTGAGAAAGCCCTGCCCAAGCTGCTAGAGTTATTTGATGGGCAAAGGCAGAAGATAAATTCCCAGTGATGGCCCAGGGCAGTGTTTCTCAACCTTGGTGACTTGAAGATGTGTGGACTTCAACTCCCAGAATTCTCTCCATCTGGCTGGGGAATTCTGGGAGTTGTAGTCCATACATCTTCAAGTTACCAAGGTTGAGAAACCCTGTCCTAGGGTCTAAAGGACTGGCTTCACTAATTTGAAGTTGACTGTACACTAATGAACCTTCATGAGTTAAGGCGATCTGTTAGATAACTTGGTCCCCAAAATATTTTCTAAAATCACCCCCAAACTAAATGAAAGGCTTTATACTTAGAGTTGGTTGGTTCCAATCAACATTCTGGGTGGGGGCTATATTTAGTACCAATCAGAATTTCCAAGATAACTGGGAATTTATTTTTTATTTCTATATCAAATTTATATCACTGCCCAACTCCCCCACAAGGAGAGAGACTGCATTGCATTGCTGTGATTAGGTCTGACATTTCCAAATAGGGCTACACTTTCTTTATCATGTTTAGCTGGTAGCATAACATTTTTTTTTTTTTTTACTGTTGCCAATTAAGTTTCACTAGATGGTGAATTCTTAAATCAATGGTATTTCTCAATGGAGCTTAAAATTCAGTTAACTAATTTGTGTCATTCAAATCTGGTCTCCATTGTTTTATATAGAGAGAATCAACAAGTTCTTAATTAACTTACGTCATCTGCTCAAATGTCTTTTTGTGTAGAAAAAACTAGAATTTCTTCTTAAAGTTACAAGCATGTTTTCCTAATCACCCATGTTTTCACTGAACTCAGTAGCAGAAAATCAAGACCAAAATGTAAGACATCAATGTACAATTTCATTTATCATTTCTGGACTTAATTAGCAAAATAGTTGTATTTATAAATTAAACAAGAACAACCCCTTGTACAGAAATGACAGTATTGTAGCTAAAAGATTATGGATGCATGCAGAAGTATAGGTTATCAGTAGGTCTGCAGAAGATGTGGAGGAATATAGACTTCATCAGATATAGGTAGTGAAAAGTACAGCTGGAAACTGACACTGTAGAAGGGGAGCTGTGTTAGTGTAAAGTAGCAAAAAAACAGAAGTCTGGTGGCCTCTTTTCTGACACATTTTGTTAAAAGGCATAAGCTTTCATGAACTGTGGCTCCCTTCAACAGATGCACAGAGTAGTTAAAGTGATGTAGGATTTGAAAAGGGGATGAGGCAAGGGTGAAGAAGAAAATAGAGTCAAAATGACAGGTTTCAAAGTTGCCATTTTTGAACAAAGAAACTATGTCAGCGTCATAGAGTGACAGATTGCTGAACTCATGTACATCAAGAGGCTTCAGGCTATCTCAGAAGGCCTCAACAAACACAATGAGCGTCTAACACATTACAGTTACTAATTGATGAGGTACTTGTAATAGGTCTCACATATAACCTGTATCTGCATAATCACCCTTTCTTCTCTGCCCTCTCCCGCCTCATTCCCTTTTCAAATCCTACATTAGTTTAACCACTCTATGCATCTAAGGAAATAGGCTAACATTCACAAAAGCTTTTGCCTTTTAATAAGACGTGTTAGCCAGAAAAGGTGCTACCAGTTCCTTTCTGATGTTTTTTGCAAGACACTGACAAAACCTGTTATTCATGTGTTCTAGGAATTAAAGCCTGTGAGATTAAAAGAGTTTGAATGTTTTAAATCAAACAGTCAATTTTTGTTACTTCCAAATGATGGGATGTAGCCATAATATGATCTGAAAGGAGTACTTGGATCACAGTGAAAAAATTTTTGGATCCATTATCAACTGGAAAAATTAAGGACCTACGAACTGTTGCATCACAGCACCACTATTAGTGCTTAAAAAGTTGCTTGTGCCTGCTACACGAGTTGTGGCATAACTGTTTTTTACTACAAGGTTGGGAAGAAACAAAATGTTATCACGAAAGTGTCTTTAAACTTTTACACATTTCTGTAAACCAAAGCCAGGCCACCTTTCTATAGCTGGGACCCACATTCTATCTTCCTTGTTTTGATGCCATACAGCCACAATCAGTGAAATTGCATTTTACGAGTGAGTGGTGCTGGAACTCGATTTTTTTCTTCCTTGTTTTCACAGGCCTTTAGCATTATTCAAGGTTACTTTCATGTTTTAAATCCAAGTCTAAAGCTTAAAATGTTGAATTTCTCCTTAAAACTGGGAACCAAGCTATTGATTCTTAGTATTCTGCTGCTGAATTTTGGAGCACAGTTGAAGGAGGCTCCTGAGAACACTTTCAGATTGTGAACAGATCAGGACTTAATCACCACTGATGTAGGCAAATCATATGCTACAGTAAAGCTCTGTAATTCTCCAGCGCTGCCAAAAAAATATGAAAAGAATCAGGTTCTTCCTTTTCCTTTTTCATACTTTTTTTAAAAACGAAAATGCAAGGATTTAGAAACAATAATGGATTTGTGAGCAATTTCACAACAGAGGTTTATTCAACTCATCTTTGTTATTGTAGGCATCCGAAGAAACGCTGTACCATCAAAATGAAGAAGAAATGGCTCTCCAAGGAATGGACCAATATCGTGTTAGGAGGTTGTCCTGTCGTAACCTCCAGCTTCCTCCTTTAGCATTTAGACAGCTGGAGCAGGTAGACTGGGACAAAAAGGCTGATCCAGAGATGGTGCAGAGGCCCACCAATCTTCCACTGAGAACTCTTCCTCTAATTGCTATTACTGCTGCGGAGACTGACAGGTAAACACTGATTTGGAAGCCTGCTTCTTCTTCTGTATGACAGCTGAGGGATTGTGTCTCAGCAGCCAAGTTCCTGGTTGCATGTGATGAAAACTTTTGACTCTTAATCATGGAGTAAATTAAGGCAGCTCGCCTCTAATGAAAGGCATCTTAAAAATAGGTTAATATAAAAGTGGTTTTAAAATGGTCATTTTGGGAAGAGGGGGAGAAAAGGGAAGCAAAAGATGCAGGTTTAAAAAAAAATCAAAGCCAAACACCATCATTCATGCCACACAGTTCTCTGACTGAAGCCGAGAACAAGCTACAAGAATAAATTGAGTAGCAAAATGTCAAAGGAACATCATAGGTTAATATGAAAAAAATTTTGCATACAACTGATGAGTGAATGGAAACTAGTATTACATTTTGAAGAAAGGAATGTACTACACATAAAATTAAAATGTTTCTCCAAGAAAGTCAAAACAGAATATTATTAAAAGGGGATATGCTGATTGTCACATATGTGCTGGGAGAGATGACACATGCAAAGGTTCTCACAGCATGCACATCTTTGCCACACATCACAGAAAATGTCACTGACCATCTTCCTGCACAACATAAATTATGGCTTTCAGTCGTTATGCTTACTTAATTTGGTTTTGATTTTTTTTGGAAAGCATGTTTATATCTGAGGTCAGAAAAAATCTATGTATGCACTATAATGCATTGATAATAGACTGATGTGGGGAAGAACCATCACTGTCAAAATTATAACTTTTTTAAAGAAAAAGCATTGTTTTCTTTATGAGGGGGGCAATCTTCATTAAACAGCCATGGACAGGTGTCCTCCATGGTTCACATATGCATCAATGATTTGAAATTCTGTGTGTAGAACATCACCTGAGGAGTTTTGAAAATCCACTTTTGATATTTGTCTCTTTGATGCTATTAAAAGAAAAGTTGAGTAACGGAAAGTTTGCCTAAGAACTTGAAATGCTAAGAGACTGAGTAATCCCAAGAATAATTCCATTGGGCTAATTCAGTAGTGGGGTTTCTTGCATAATAACTGCCTCTCATGCAGTCCCTTGGTTCTTTGTTGGAAGGATTATAACATACTATAATTATAACATAATAATTGTTATAATTTTTTACAAATATCTCTCTTGCTCTCATATGAGTTTCATCATGTACTTGCTATCTTCATATTTTGTTTTTTGAATACACTTAACAGAAGGAAAGTCCATGATAGAAGAGCTTATTAATCATGAACTTTCAGAACCACTCCTATCCTTAGGTAGGGTGAAGCAGCCACATCAGGTGGCATTTTTTGGGGGTAGTGGAGATTCTGCTCCAAAATCACTGATGATGAAGGAAGGTGGAAACTGCTTGGCTATGTGGCTTTCATGCATGGACTTGGAGTGGGGGCAGCATCTCATCTCAAGCACCCAAATCTCCTGGGTTAGTCCTAGATCCTGCTCTGCTTGATGGGATGCAGATCAGATCTGGATAGGAGATTGATAATTTCTTAAACTAAGTTTCAGAGCACTGTTTTCCTATCTTCTATGTATACAATAGAATTTATATACTTTAAGGCCAGCCTTATTGCCTCACTTGTAGCCTCAGTGTCAGGTTGCTGTTTGTAAATTCTAAGTCCATCCAGAATAAGGCCCCATCTATATATTATATGGGGGTGGGTGAATGAGCAGATCAGGCATGTGTTACTGAAACCTAGTTGTGTAATTATGAGGATGTTGTCAGAAATCTGCCTTTCCAAGTTTCTGGTTGATCAGCCACTAAGGCTACAAGGCTGGGGCTGGAGACATAGCAGGCCTTGTGTCTGATACCTTGGCAATTACTCCACTGATTCTTGGTGTGAATGCTTTCATCTGTTGCACTCCATGCCCTGGATATGGAAGCTTTGGATAGTGCAAAATGCAGTGGCTAAGCTGCAGATTGCTGCTATGCTAGTATTACACCTATATTTAAAACACTGCATTGGTTATTAATAGGCATCAGGGTATCCGATGCAACATTCTTGTTTTGACCTTTAAAGCCTTACATCACTTAGATCCAGTGTACTTAGAGATTGTCTCTTCTAGGTAGAATCTTCCCAGTTCATGTCTCCAGGGGTCCCATCCTTATGAGGGTCCCATTCTTATGAGAATTCAGGGAACTAAGCTCTGTGGTGGCCCCCATGCTTTGAAACAACTTGCCCGCAAGATTTGCCTGGCATTCTTCCTTTTAGTCTTCTGCAAGTTGGTGAAAACTTCTGTTTCTGTATTTGATCTCTATTATTCTACCGTTTCTATATTTTTATATTTTATGTACACTGCCAGTAGACATAAGTGAACTGGGCAATATAAAACTAATGTAAAATAAATAAATAGTTACTCTTTCATTTCAGGAAATGCAGATGTTTGCTGAGGAGCTTAGAGGAGAATTATCCTCTCCATAATTTACCCTCAGAACAGCTCTGAGTAGGTGGGTCAGCAATAAATCATAAGGAAGAGTTGACTCTGGAGCTCATGTCACATAGCAACTTTATCATATCTTGAATTTGTTATCTTTGATCACAGATTTATAGAGTTGGAAAGGAGCATTTAGGCTATCATCCAAACCTCCTCAGCCTGGGTATCCAAATTAAAATACCTGCAGCCTTCAGATTATTAAATTTGAAATGTTTATGTTTTTAAAAGACAAAAACAATCCTTTTTACTGTACTAACTGGATTTCAATGCAGCCTCTCAAGCACTGGTGTTATGGATTCACTGCTGTTCCTCCTGTTCAAGAGCTATATTTCATCCCTTTTTTTTCAATTATTAGATGCAATATCTAAGAGACACAGCAGGTGGCAGCACCTAGAAGATTTTGGTTGATGCTGGAAAAAAGCCAGGATCAGACCTAGTTAGAACTTGGTTGGGAGATCACGTGATTAGGAAAGCCCTAGGCTTTACATTGGGTTGAGAAATCAACATTCACCCGCAAAGAATGGCAAACCATGTTTTTATTGTTGCAAAGAAAACTACACAGACACATCTATATGGTCACCAGGAGTTGAGTTTGACTCAAGGAAGTCCTTGCCTTATCTTTTCCAAGAAGTTTTGAAGGGCAACTAGTACATCTTGTGACGGAAGCTAAAAACTACAGACCATGTATGACAAGAACAAGTTCCACATGCATGGATCAAAATCCTTTAACTAGGAAAAGGAGAGTCATTTATTTATATAGGACTGGAAAGAAAAGAAAGGCATCCATTCTCCTTCAACCCACTTTCTTATCCAATGGCAGCTGTTATCTTTTACATTTATTCTTATTTGATAAACATGAGTGGGGAGCTTTCTCAGCACAATCCTCATGATTTTAGTCCATTTAAATCCATGCTGTATATAAATCTGTGCTGTAACTTGGTGCCACTTGTTGCCTCCAACACTTATCCTTGGCATTGCAATAAGGTCAGTGTTCATTGTGTTTTCTTTATTCAAGTTGGATTGATGTGAAACGCTATGATAATGAGATATTAGGTGAAACAACAGGGGAAGTTAAAACAAGTGGGAGGTAGGGAAAGCGCTTGTATAAACTGTTCTATATTTTGGTCATGGATTGTAGAGAGTTTCAGAAATGACCTTGAACAAACTGTGTGAGGTTGAAGCCTGGAAAACAAAGGAAACATTAGGAAGAAACTCAGAGTGGCTCTAACTCCCTGCAGTAAAAGAGGGAGAGAAGGAAAAATGCAGTCAGATTCTGTTATTACAGCTCAGTGTTTCTCAACCTTGGCAACTTGAAGACGTGTGGACTTCAACTCCCAGAATTTCCCAGCCAGCCATTGACAAATATAGTCAACTATATTTGTAATTATTGAAATGTATTTTTCAATACAATACCCCCATAGCTGCTCCAAAAGTTGCTAAATTGTTTAATGTGACAAAATTCTATTAAATTTAAATGTACATGTTTTTTCTGGTTCCACTCACTACTTTGAATTGACTCTACCCATTGGATGTAATGTTGCATTTGACATGTTATTTAAAGGGCAAACCTGCCCCAAAGATTTTTATATTCCTGTTCTTACCTTTGAGGCCATTATCTATCTATCCATCCATCCATCCATCCATCCATCCATCCATCCATCCATCCATCCATCCATCCATCCTATCTACCTAATTTATATAGCTGGCCATTTGACTTCTGCAAATTAGGCTCTTCCATGTTTGTTTATTTGTTAAGAATGGTTCTTTTTGTTTTATTAAGTTGCTTAAATGCATTTTTTTAAATACTGGCTTTTAGTCTTGCTAGGAGAATTAGGTCCTGAAGATGTGGGTTACATATATAAAAAGACAACAAGCCACTGACTTTTTCCAAGTCTTCCAAAAAGGCATACATATCTTCATTCAGTTGCAAGTGAATCACTGGAGTTATACTTGTTAATTTACTTGTCTATACATTTTTGGCATTTTGATTTTGAGAAAATTAAAGAAAGCTTCTGATTTGAACAAGGTAACTGAAATATCAAATAGTTTATCCTCTCCAATTGCTGAGTATGCTCTCTTTGTTTTCTTCAGAAGTAGCAGCCTTGTTAGAAGTTCATTTATGACAGCTGGAACAATTTGTGTGAAAGCTATAATATCTCTCCTAATTCAGAATATAGTGCACTCAGCTAGGCAGGCAGTCCTTTTCCCTCAAAAGTGTGGCTGTGCAACCTTTCTCTAAATAACAGGCAGCAGTGTGGGTTGATTAAATGGAGAAGTCTGTCCTCATAGAATCCCTTCAATCAGTTTTGATTGCCCGTGATCTGGAATGCAGCCATAGCCTCATTTGCAGAAATTTTTTTTTGAATAATTGGCTTTGAACTTCATTGCTAGAGGAAGTTTGGAGCACAGGTTCAAGTTCTGAGCACCTGCATTTCTTTGTACTCCCATACAGTTCTTTCCCAGCAAATACATGGGTAAATCAAGCTATGATTCCATGGGAAGACATCCCTTGTATTTCCAGCAAAGCTAACTGATCCTGTGAAATTAGTTTCAAAATAGCTGCTATCTGCAGAAACAGAAGAAGGTAGCAAAGGTGTTATTATTTTATATTTCAAGAGGGCTCAGTCACTGTGATTAAAGAATGACAGAATCAGAAAGAGGCATTTAGGGCACTTCATTGCAGGAATCAAAATTTAAGCATCTCTGACAGATAGTAATCTATCTCCACTTGAACACATCCCTGAAGGATATCTATCATCTGGCTTGATAATTGTTTCCATTGTCAAATTGCTCTTATTGTTACAAACATTTTTTTAAAAACACTGAGAATCTGCCTTCCTATAATTTAAACCCATTATTCTGTGTCTCTCATCAGGGGTGACAGAGGACAGATTTTGGCCCTTTCTGCATGGCATCGTTTTTGCTATTTGAAGTACACTAACACGGCTCCTCAATCTTTCCTTCTCAGTGTTAAGCACTCCACGATATTTCAATCTTTCCTCATAGGACCAGTTTCTCATTCTCAGATTATTCTTACTGCTCTTGTCTGACCCTGTTCTAGTACTATTCCATGCTATTTCTTAAGTTAATAATTTTGCATTTGTGTCTGTTAAATTTCATGCTGTTATTTTCAGCTCCTTTTTCTAAAGTACTTGTGTTGAATTTTATTTCTGTGGTTTAGGATATGAGCTGTTCTTTGCAATTTTCTGTTAACTGTAAATTTTATCATTATTCCCTCCATTTTTTCATCCATGTCATTAAGAAAAAGGTTATAGGGCCTAGGACCTGGGACATCTACTTAATGCCTCCCTCCAATTTAATGAGGAATTGTTGATGAGCACTCTGAATACAATTTTTGAGCTAACTCTGCATCCACTTAATTGTTAGGGTACCCAGCCCATAGTTATTTAGCTTACTAATCAGAATTTCATAAGGTTATTTTGTCAAATGTTGTGCTGAAATCAAGATATCTACATCTACTGCAGTTTCATAATTTACTAAAATGTTATTTGATCAAAAAATGACATATGTCAGTTTGACATATTTATAAATCCATGCTCATTTCTAATGATTATTGTACTATTTTCAAGGTAGTTATAGGTCAGTTGCTTAAAAATATTCCTAGGCATCCAAGTTAGACTGACCACTTTATATTTCATTGGAACCATCTTTTTCTTTTCTTTGGAAGATAGCAACATTTGCTCTCTTCCATGCATCTGATAACTTCACTCTTTCTCTAGGACTTTTCAGAGATAATACCTAAAGATTTGTGTGTACCACTACGAAGTTCCTTGAATGCCCTAGAATGCAATTTCTCTGGCCTCGGGGATTTAAACTCATTTGAAAAAATATGTTCCTGAACCATGTTTCTATAAATCTCAAACTGTAATCCTACCATTTCATCTCATTCTTCACAACTGCTAGTGGAACACATAACCTTTTTATTGGACAAAACTGAACTAAAATAACAGTTGAGTAGGTTTTTTCTTTATTATCTCTGATTTTTGTCATCTTTATTGAGTTGGTATGCTGATTTTTTTTATATTGAATACATTTCAATAAACCTTTATTGTTTTGCTCTTGGCATCTTTCACTAACCTCTGATTTAGCCTTTCTGACATCATTTCTACCAGTCGAGGCTATATCTGCGTACTTTTCTGTGGTGAATGAATAGTATTTTACCTGTTTCCATCTGCAGATATTCCTTAAGCATCTTGAGCAAATAAGGAGTAGGTCTAGTGTGCTGAATTGTCAACAGCAATTATGACTGAGAATGAGTGACATTAGTTAATTTCTATTTTCTCAGTTAAGAAGGTATAGATGGCCCCCATTATCTGCAATCTTGTTATCCATGGTATCATGTATCTGCATTCCAGATCTCTTCCTAAAGCTTTGTTGAAAAATTAGTGTGGCTAATATCCAGGTTGGTTTGCACTCAGTGCACTCCCAATCATTTCCTATATCCAGATCAAAGCAAGCATACATGCCACTCAGTTCAGCTAACAAAATGTAGTTTGATGTTTATTTCTCAGTAAACATCAAAAGCAGTTAACTGGCAAAAACAAGACATGACATAGGCAAAAGTAAGGGGAAAGAGAAGCATGAATAGTTAAAAATTTACATTACCTATACAGCTATATCAAAAGGCATAGGACTTTCCAGAACCACTAGAAAATGTTGTTGGTAATGAACATGGACAGGGCCTAAGGAAGTAGCCTTCGGTTATTCCAACTGTGACCCTTTTATGTACATAATGGCAGCAAAATAGAGATGGGAAGTTGATCCCTCCTGTCTTCTGGACCATGGAGGAAACAATTTGGTGGATGGGGAGGATGTGCCCAACAAGGCATACATATATCTGTGGTTTGGGCCATGTTTTTGTTACTTTACACACACCCAAAATGGTAGATTGCTTTCTGCTCACACGTAAAGCATGTGTTTTAAGAGTTACATGAGCTGTACAATATGTTTACATTTGCTCTTCTTGCTTGGTTGTGGCTGATCTCACTGGATCAGCCTAGTCATGAGGCTCCACATGGCTTACTCATAGCAGGTGGCCTTCTTTGGAGGGAATTGCTCTGCTCACACCATGTGATTCATGCTGGCTTCTCCATTCTGTGGGGCTCTTTCATAAACTTGGAGGGGCCCTTAGTCATGCCACTGTATTTTATTACTGCCTACAGACTGCTCAAAAATCAAACTACAATATGGATTGGCACAGTTTCTATATCCCAATCTCTGACCCACTGTGGTCTAGTGGTTCAAGGTGTTCATTCTCAGCCATGGAGGTTATTTGGTGACTATCTCTCAGGCAAATCTACTTCTAAAAGTTGTTGCTTCTGGAGGAAAAATGGAAGAGGGTGTGCTATCAATGCCACCTTGAAAGTTCATGATGCTGCAGCCTATAAGACAGAAAGACAGAATTACAGTAGGAATATAAGAAGCATCAACAAGAAAACAAACAAATGGATCATCGAGCAATATCCCCCTTCCCCACCATCACTAAATTATCATCACTACAATCCACAGAGATAAGCTATTGTCCCACTGGGCAATAATACTAATCCAAGATCAGTCAATAAGTTTGTTTGGTTAATGGAAATATAAACTTGGATTTCTCAGTGTATAATAGATGTTTAAACTGGAATGCACAAAGATTAGGAAAAGTAGGTCAGGTAGTAAAATCCCAATTCCTTCTCATTTAGCCCCAGACAGAAATAAAAAGAATATACTGTATACTTAAAGGGCTCTTTAAAAGACATAGAACAATTAAATTCTTCCCTTATGTGTCTTAGATTAAATCAGGAGTGGATGAACGATCTCTTTCCTCCAGCCTGAACAAATAACAGTAGGTCCTAGAAACTAGAGTTATATGTTTCATGGAAAAGATGACCTTTTTAAGGACGTACTTTTAAAAAGTGAGAGAGGTGCCTTGGTTGGGTGATAAATTTTCTGCAATGGCGGGCAGACCAACTTTGAAATAAGTTTCTTTTTCTTAACTGCAACTCCCACTAAAGCAAAAATAGGAAGTGAAAATCATAAAATTGTCAAGCAAAAGACACATTTACCAGAGTAAATA